>NW_027278240.1:0-13567 GCF_030028105.1 Mobula birostris
GAGTACAGGAGCAGGGAGGTACTACTGCAGTTGTACAAGGCCTTGGTGAGACCACACCTGGAGTATTGTGTGCAGTTTTGGTCCCCTAATCTGAGGAAAGACATTCTTGCCATAGAGGGAGTACAAAGAAGGTTCACCAGATTGATTCCTGGGATGGCAGGACTTTCATATGATGAAAGACTGAATCAACTAGGCTTATACTCGTTGGAATTTAGAAGATTGAGGGGGGATCTTATTGAAACGTATAAAATCCTAAAGGAATTGGACAGGCTAGATGCAGGAAGATTGTTCCCGATGTTGGGGAAGTCCAGAACAAGGGATCACAGTTTGAGGATAAAGGGGAAGCCTTTTAGGACTGAGATTAGGAAAAACTTCTGCACACAGAGAGTAGTGAATCTGTGGAATTCTCAGTTGAGGCCAGTTCATTGGCTATATTTAAGAGGGAGTTAGATATGACCCTTGTGGCTAAAGGGATCGGGGGTATGGAGGGAAGGCTGGTACAGGGTTCTGAGTTGGATGATCAGCCATGATCATACTGAATGGCGGCGTAGTCTTGAAGGGCCAAATGGCCTACAACTGCACCTATTTTCTATGTTTCTATGTTTCTGTGTTCTTCTTTTGGTGTTTTGTTTGTGCTGCATCAGATCCAGAGTAACAATTATTTTGTTCTCCTTTACAATTGTGTTTTGCAAATGACATTAAACACTCTTGAATCAAACGGTTAAGTTCAGTGTTCGTGCTTCACACCGCACCCCTTCCTCCTCCCATCACTTTCCATCCAACCCCATCATCCTTCTATTCCCACTGCCCTCCCTTACCATGACTCCAGTTCCGTGGTGCTCTTAGCTGTTGCCCGTGGGACTGCTCCCCGTGTTCCAATCAGCTTCTGGGGAAAGATGCACCAGGCTGCAAGTACTTGAATCTGAAGCTAAATAACAGCCTAATGGGGGAACCCAACAGGTCAAGTACCATCTGGGAGGGGAAGGAATTAGATTGTCATCTTGATTTCCCCTCCCACAGATGCTACTTGACCCACTGAGTTTTTCCATCAGGTTGTTTATTTCTGGGGAGAGAACTTATCTCGAGTTCATTCCTGGCTGTGGTGGGAGCTATCTTTGTTTATAGGCTCTAGCTCTATGTCAACCACATGTAGTAAGATGCTCTCCACACCTACATTCGTGGAGTCATACAGCACAGAAACAGGCCCTTCAGCCCATTCATACCGATCCCATTTTCCAGCATGTTATGACTGTGCTTGCCTCCACCATCTTCTCAGGAAGTGAGTACTTGGAAATATATTCAAACCTCCAGTGCGAATCCCAAAAGCCTTCCCCAGGATAAAACCCAAACTGTTCAGTCTTCCTAGTCAGAATTGGCAATACAACGCCATTGCACCCATGTGCTGGGACTAACTTTGAATGGATTTATTCATATTCTGACAGGGTTCTGAGTGCATGGGCAAAGGAGCAGACTGAGCAGGGAAACCAGAACTTTATTAAGCTTGCTGTTGGCTTAGACTGTCACTTAGTCAATGTGCTCAGATCAATGTACCAAAATTTACAGAGCTCTCCAAGCTTACAATGCAGGTTACCAATACCCAATTTAGCAGAGAACAAGCTCCCATAATGCCATTGAATTTAAAGGTCTGACGCACACACTGTAAATACATTTGTTCTTACAAATGGCAGAACTAGTTTCCTCTCTTCTCTCCACTTATATTTCTTTCTTATCAGTCTTTTGATGCCATTCGTTACAACACCTACCAGATCGAGTGATTTTTGTGTATTTCCTGATTTATAGACAAAATCGACTTAAGAAGGGAAACCACCTTCTACCTGGGTGGGCCTGTGGGAGCACGGGATACCCTGCTCGCTTTGTATACTTTATCCTTTTGCCACTCGGATTCGGAATAATCCCTACTGCTCTGCGTTCTCCTTACACAAAAAACATGATGAAAACCGAGCAGCAGTTGCCATTGTGTCCGTCTTTACGGGACGAGAAATATAACAGACATCAGCTCCAGGCTTCGGCCCACTGGATCCAAGTACAGCCTTTGTTGATAGGGTGTAGGTCAGGATCTTGGCTTGTACAGTGCATCTTCATCCAGGACGTGATTAATACTGGTGAAGCAGTTCTCTCTTTCTGGTAATTATGGCTTTGAGTCCATTTTATGTGCTGAATCTGTTGAGAGAGATAATCAGTATAACTAAAGATCAATACGGCAAGAGCTGTTGAACCAAAGAAATTAGGTAGAGTTAAGAGGTAGTTAATATCGGTTAACATCCTGTAGTTCCTATGAGTTCAATAACACGAGAGATTCTGTAGATGCTGGAAATCTAGAACAACACATACATAAGACACTGGAGGACCTCAGCAAGTCAGGAAGCATCCATAGAGGAGAATAAACAGTCAGGATTTCGGGCCAAGGCCCTTCATCAGGGACCACACATCAAGTGTTTATTCTCCTCCCTAGTTGCTGCTAACTTGCTGGATTCCACCAGCATTTAGTGTGTGTTGCCCTATGAGTTCACTGTGATTAAACTCATCAGAAGGAAGTCTGATCATCATTGTGAAATGTGGGTACCACCTTCAATGTACAATGCAATGTGTAGACCACCTGCTCCTAGGTAGACCACCTCACCTTCAATAAGACCCTTCCCTTGGTAAAACCACTCCTGCCTTAGTCTCCAAGGATAACCTCTTTTCCCTGTTCATACAGTACTGTTCAAAAGTCTTAGGCACATATATATAGTTAGGGTGTCTAAGACTTTTGTACAGTACTGTAGTAAGATTATGTATTGCACTGTACTGCGCTACAAAAAAATCATGACATATGATAAATCTGATTCTGATATGGGTCTCTATTGTGGACTGAGAGTGGGAAGGGGGCAGGGAGAGGGAAATCATGGTTGGGAAAAGGGGAAGGGAGAGTGGAGGGAGTGGGAAATACCAGAGAGACATTCTGTAATGATAAATAAACCGATTAAGAACAAAGAACATAGAAAACCCACAGCACAATACAGGCCCTTCAGCCAACAAAGCTGTGCCGAATATGTCCTTACCTTAGAACTACTTAGGCTTACCCATAGCCCTCTATTTTCCTAAGCTCCATGTACCTATCCAGGAGTCTTTTAAAAGACCCTATCGTATCCGCCTCCACCACCACCGCTGGCAGCCCATTCCACGCACTCACCACTCTCTGCGGAAAAAACTTACCCCTGACATCTCCTCTGTACCTATTCCAAGCACCTTAAGACTATGCCCTTTCATGCTAGCCATTTCAACCCTGGGAAAAAGCCTCTGACTATCCACATAATCAATGCCTCTCATTATCTTGCACACCTCTATCAGGTCACCTCTCATCCTCAGTCGCTCCAAGATGAAAAGGCCGATTTCACTCAACCTATTCTCATAAGGCACGCTGCCCAATCCAGGCAACATCCTTGTAAATCTCCTCTGCACCCTTTCTATGGTTTCCATGTCCTTCCAGTAGTGAGGCGACCAGAATTGAGCACAGTACTCCGTGGTGTCTGACCAGGGTCCTATATAGCTGCAACATTACCTCTCAGCTCCTAAACTCAACTCCATGATTGATGAAGGCCAATGCACCATATGCCTTCTTAACCACAGAGTCAATCTGCACAGCAGCTTTGAGTGTCCTATGGACTCAAACCCCAAGATCTCTCTGATCCTCCACACTGCCAAGAGTCTTACCATTAATGCTATATTCTGCCATCATATTTGACCTACCAGAATGAACCGCCTCACATTTATCTGGGTTGAACTCCATCTGCCACTCTCAGCCCAGTTTTGCATCCTATCAGTGTCCCGCTGTAACCTCTGACAACCCTCCACCCTATCCACAACACCCCCAACCTTTGTGTCATCAGCAAAAGATTGTTCAGAATCAAATGGCCATGCCTGGAGTTGCAGTGCTGGGTATGTATGCTCCTGTGTTACCACCCCCACCCCACCCCAGCATTCCTTCTCTGCCACCTGTTTGTCATCTATGTCAATGATCTGGATGTTAACATGGTTAACTAGATCAGCAAATTTGTGGATGACACCAATATTGGGGATGTAGTGGACAGCGAGGAAAGCTCTCGAGGCTTGCAGAGGGATTTGCATCAGCTAGAAAAATGGGCTGAGAAACGGCAGATGGGATTTAATGCAGACAAGTATGAGGTTTTGCACTTTGACAAGACCAGCCAGGGTAGGTCTTACACAGTGAACGGTAGGGCACTGAGGAGTGTGATAGAATAAAGGGATCTCTGAATACAGGTCTGCAATTCATTGAAAGTGGCGTCACAGGTAGATAGGGTTGTAAAGAAAGCTTTTGGCACATTGGCCTTCATACATTGACTTACGAAGGTACTGAGTACAGGAGGTGGGATTTTATGTTGAAGTTGTACATGACATTGGTGAGGCCTAATCATTGGTGAGGTATTGTGAGCAGTTTTGGTCACATACCTACAGGAGAGATGTAAACAAGGTTGAAAGAGTGCAGAGAAAATTCACAAGGATGTTGCTGGGTCTGGAGTACCTGAGTTACAAGGAAAGATTGAAAAGGTTAGGACGGTATTCCCTAGAATGTAGAAGATTGAGAGGAGATTTTATAGAGGTATACAAAATTATGAGGAGTATAGATAGGGTAAATGCAAGCAGGCTTTTTCCACTAAGGTTGGGTGGAACTTGAGGGTATGGTTTAGGGGAGAAAGGTGAAAAGTTTAAGGGGAACATGATGGGAAACTTCTTCACACAGAGGGTTGTGAGAGTGTGGAATGAGCTGCCAGCACAAATGGTGCATGTGAGCTCAATTTCAATGCTTAAGGGAAGCTTGGATAGGTACATGGATGGTAGGGATATGGAGGGCGATTGTCCCAGTGCAGGTCGATGGGAGTAGGCAGTTTAAACAGTGGGCATGGACTAGATGGGCTGAAGGGCCTGTTTCTGTGCTATACTTTTCTAGAACTCTTTGACCCTGTCTCACACCCCTCCCACGACACTCCACCCTTACTCAGTACTGAGTAAGAGTCTAGTTGTAGTGTATATATGTAGCTAAGACTTTTGCACACTACTGTAGATCAGCCACCTATAGGTGGATCACCCACATGGATGGACTTCCTTCCCACAGCAAACAATGTGGACAATTTCATCAATGGGTAGGTCACATTTGTGTGGCTGGACTATCTCCCCTGATATAGACTAGCTCCTAACGAGTAACCTACTACCCTTTCCTTGGGTAGGTCATCTCATTGTGGGTAGATCACCCCTCTGTTAAAGGAGATCTCCCAGTGGGTAGTCCACCTCCAGATACTTTCTGCACTTCTCCCTTGGGTAAAACATCTTTCCTTTCATTCTGTGTAGGGTGGTTGTGACACCCACTCCAGATGACGACGACCTCTAACCTGGAAGTATTCCTCCTGCTATTGTCACATGTCTGTCCACTGTACCAGAAGTGATAGTCCAGCCACAAAAATGTGACCTGCCCATTGATGCGACTATCCCCATCATGTGGTTTTCTGCTAAAGGAGAGGAAACCCATCCTTGTGGCTGATATATCCTGGTTTTTATACCAATTGCAATGCTTTGACATTTGACTGGATTAGTTTTGATCTCCTCTGTGTCTCCAAGACTTTAATATATAAAAATAAGATTAAGGAAAAACTGCCATCTTATTTTCAATGTGTCCACTGCCTTTTATGCTTTATCTGCAGTAGATATGTTAAAACAGAGTGGCCCACTGGTCTATTTAAGAATTCACTATGCTGTAGGATCCACTATGCTCTCTCATCCTTCTATCAGCTACAGTTAACCTGGCCCCACTCCAGTTTTTGACCCCTTTGCTAAAGGAAATGGGCCACTCCTTATGTAATAATTGTCAGCAGGTTGTAATTTTATACTGCTAAATTAAGTCTCCTCTCATCCATGACTTTTCTGAAGTAAAGAACCCCAGGCTGTCCAATATTTCCTCATTTTCCATCCTGGTAAACCTCATCTGCACCTCCTCTGGTCACATCTCTTTTGCAATGTGATGCCAGGAACTGTGGTTGAACTCTTGCATGCAGTGTCCCCATCTAACTCAGGTAGGATCAGGTGGGAAGAGGTGTGAATTCTGTACCTGTAAATGTGGGTGGAGCCTTGGCATTCTTTACAAGGTCACTTTGCATTAAGGATTCCACTAACCACGTTAAGGCTTCACTGCAGTAATCCACCTGCAAACACAACATGCATTTAGGTAGCGCCGTTAATTTAGTAAAACATACCTACAGCCTCCCGATATCCCAAAGGGCTTTACAGGCAATGAAGTAATATTGATGTAAAGTCACTATTGAAATGTAGTGTAGAGCAACCAAATTGTGCACAGGAAATTCTCACAAACAATATTAAGATAATTTTAGTGTTTTTAGTATTATTGGTGGAGGGCTAATTATTGACCGAGACTTTGGGAGACACTTCTACACTCCAAGATGGTATCATGAGGTCTCTCACACCAATCCTCGGCAGTCTGACCTCCTTCCACCCTTCTCCGGATTCCTCACCAACATGTAACCCTGCGAGGGAACTCTGGGGAACTGGAGCATTGTCCTTATTTATGGTGGTTGCTGGGAATTGGAAGACCCACTAGAAACCTTCCAGGAAAGACAAGATTGGAATATTGGGCATCTGTACCTTTTTCAGTAAGTTTGGTGTTAAATTTAAAGATAACACAAAATTAGGTGTAATACGATAGCATAGTGGTTAGCATAGCACTATTACAACAACAACCAGGGTTCGGCTCTGCTGCTGTCTGTAAGCAATTTGTATGTTCTCCCCATGACTGCGTGGGTTTCCTCTGTGTGCTCCAGTTTCCTCCCAAGTTCCAGCAATGTTCATAGGTCACACGGGTGTCACGGCTCGATGGGCCAGAAGAGCCTGTTACCATGCTGTGTTTCTAAATAAACTAAATAAATGAGTAAACAAGACCCTCACAGAAGTGAGCCCCATCACCACTGCAGTCTCCTCGAAATCAGTAAGGTCAAGCAGCATCAATGTAGGGCATGAACAAGCAGGTTTGAGGGGACTGCAGTGTAATATTGAGAGAGTAAATGCAACTGATTTCAGCTGGGAGGAATTGAACTAAGGCTCCATTTCATCTCCTCAGGAGACAAAGAAACGCTGGGGCCTCACGGACAATGACTAAAGGTGAAAACCAATGCATGAGGATTGGTGTTCCTTGCAGGTTTATGAGAACATAGTATTGTGTTTGCTTTTCTTTCAAAGGGGAAGATGTTTTATTATGTGTAGGTAATAAAAACTTCAGTTCCCAGTGAACAATGCGAGGGGTTCAGCCGGAACCGGAAGCTACAAAGGTGACGGAGTTGAGCAGCAGTTTAGTAATAAAATATTCTGATGTAAACCCACGCCAGGATTGTCTTTATTAAGAATAAATATAACAATATTTATGTCTTGTGTGATGTACCTATGTATATACTGTATATAACACACACACATACATGTATAATTATAAACAATGTACAGACACACCACAAGTATGCATAACATACACACACACATACACAAACACATGCACGTATACAAAACATAGACACACACACATAATCATATGCAGATGGCCACACAAATGCCCTCTAAAATTCTCACACCCATGACACTAACACGTGTGTGCATACCACTCCTGTGTGCACAGACATGTGCTTACAGAGATAAACTTGAAAAATGGGGAGTGAATTTCCATTTTCCTTGGGAAGTAACTGTTGGTGATGATGCTGTACACAGGAACATTTGCAGATTTCCCGTCGGGTCAGTTCACAGTTCAGCAAGTGGAGGAGCTCAGCACCCTCAGGCGGCTTTGCTAGAGTTGGAATGCTGGGTGCCTCGGTGTGACCGCTGACTGTGTTGTTTGGTCACAGTTTGTGACACCAACCTTACCTGTTTTTCAACAACTCTCAGGCGCCTGTCATGCTCTCTGATGTTGGCTATACAATTCAGAACGCTGTCCACCCTGGAAGACAAGAGGAGACACCACATTAACTGGGGACTCCAAGGTCTCCCCATAGACCTGCTTCACTGAGATGTATAGATGTCTCTCCAACATTCCACCCCTTTCTGCCTGCTCTGGCAATTCCAGCTTTCATGTTCCATATTGCCTATCCTGTTGAATGGGATAGTGATTGGTTTTTCCTGGGCTAACAGCCAGAATTCTGAATGGTTAGCATCCAGGGATGTGTTCAAAACACACCCAGGTAGGTGCAGTTGAGGGGAGCGCTCTGGGATTTTATTCCTCTGGCTCTTCAGATAAGTGTGAGCTGTTGCAACTTGGAAAGTCAAATCAAGATAGGGCGTTCACAGTTGGACTTTGGGGAGTGTTGTAGAACAAACGGACCAAGGAGTTTAAGCAATCTTCCTGGGCACCATGGTAGTATAGTAGTTAGCGTGATGCTATTACAGTTCGGGGCATTGGATTTCAGAGTTCAATTCTGGTGTCTTCTGGAAGCAAGTTTGTAAGCTCCTTCCTGTGGGTACATGGGTTTCCTCTGAGTGTTCTGGTTTCCTCCCACAGTCCAAAGACATTGTAAATTGCCATGTGATTAAGCTAGGGTTAAATTGGTGGGCTGTTGGGTGGTACACCTCGAAGAGACAGAAGGACTTGTTCAGCACTTTATCTCTAAATAAATTAAAATATAATATAGTTCTCTGAAAGTAGAGTTACAAGTAGACAGGGTGTTGAGGAAAATCTTTTGTACACTGGTCAGAATATTAAAGTTTGGTGCTTCTGATGTGTTTGTACAAGATGTTGGTGATGCCATACGTGGAGAATTTGGTTTAGTTTTGGTCACCTTGCTATTGGAAAGATGTCATTAAGCTGGAAAGAGTGCCAAGAAAATTTACAAGGATGTTACCAGGATTCATGGGAGAGATTGGACAGGCTAGGACCTTTTCCTTGGAGTAAAAGGGACAGAGCGATGATCTTATAGAGACATATAAAATCATGAGGGGCATAGATAGCATGAACGGACTCTGTCTTTTTCCCAGGACTGTGAAATCAGGTACTAAAGTGTTTAAGATGAGAGGGGAGAAATTTATAAGGAACGACTTAAGGGGCAACTTTATTTTTTTTACATAGAAGGTACTCTGTGTGTGGAATTAACTGCCAGAGGAAGTGGTTGAAACAGGTACAATAAGAACATTTGAAATACACTTGGACAGGTACATGAATAGGACAGGTTATGGGCCAAATGTGGGCATATGTGGACTAGCATATGTGGGCATATTGGGCTAGCATATGTGGGCATATTGGGGGGGGGGGGGGGGGGGGGGGGGGGGGGGTGGCATAGGGGGGGGGCAGGAGGTGGGGGGGGGGGGGGGGGGGGGGTGGGCATATTGGGTTGGCATATGTGGGCATATTGGGTTGGCATGAATCAGTAAGCCAAAGGGTCTGTCTCTGTGGTCTATCACTCTGTCATCCTTCTACAGAAAACATGTCTTTCTATTTATCTATCTCAGCCCTTTAAGGTTCTCCTCAGCCTCCTCAGTTCCAAAGAAAATGACCACAAGCTGTCCAATCTTTCCTCTAAACTAGTTTTTTAGTCCTGGGACTCCTTGTAAATCTCTTCAGTACCCTCACTGGTCCAGTCATATCTCTTCTATAACAGAATGACCAGACTGTACTTAGTGCTCAGTCTGTGATCTAACTGCTGTTGTAGACAATTCCTGTTTGGTGCAGTTGCCATGTTCTGCTAGTTGGTATGAAAGTTATTGGTCTTAAATCTGAGATTAACGTCTTTTTGCTAACTGAAGTGATATTGGGAAAGGCTGCTCTATGAAGCAAGAGCACAGATTATTCACAACGCCACGGGAGAGTTGAACATGATAAAAGGATTGAAGAGCTTCCTCCTGCGGCTGTTCCTGTTTTCGAGGCTGCCTGATTATGTTCCCTGAAATGAGAACAGAGACGAGTGTGTCCTTACTTCTGCACCGTTCTCTTCAGCAGCTCCATGTTGCTCTCTCTCTTGGCCCTGTTGCGGCACACGAGATAATTCTCTTTCTGCACTGCCTCCCACGTCATCAGCTTGCTGGTCACCGACTCCGGGAAGTTCATCACTGCAATGCAAAGGAGACTGTCAGTCCTCTTGATGCAAGCGCTGGAACAGCAGCAGATGAGGACGAAACGTCCAGTCAAGTGGTTAGGCCTGGAGTTCCATGCTTCTCCTGGAGTCACTGAGAATTTAAGGTTAAGTTCCTGGTCACTTCTGTGAACAACAGACAGGGAAATGTCAGCCATTGTGTGGTAAACCAGAGGGTTTTTTCTCAGTTTCTATCCTTTTGTCGATTGATAGAGTTCTACATAAACAGGCCATTCACCCATTGAATTCATGTCAACAGGCAACGGGTAGGTTTGCTAGAGCTGCTCAGGAGGCTTTGAACTAATTTGTCAGGAGGATGGGAGCCGAGTGATAGTGCTGAGGAAGGGGTAGTTGGCTTGCAAACATAGGCAGTGTGTAGTGAGACTGTTAGCAAGTAGAGGCTGATGATAGAGCAAATTGCAATCAATGAGTTGCAATTTAAAAGGCAAACAAAATTGAAAAGGGTGAATATAGGACTGAAGGTGATATATTTGAATGCAGGCAGTATATGGAATAAGGTAGATGAGCTTGTACCACTGTTACAGATTTTAGGCATCACTGAATCATGGCTGAAAAAAGATTATAGCTGGGAGCTTAATGTCCAAGGATACATGTTGTATTGAAAGGACAGGCAGGAAGGCAGGTGGGTTGGCTCTGTTGATAAAAAATGAAATTGAATTATTAGAAAGAAGGGATATAGAGTCGGAAGGTGTAGAATTGTTATGGGTAGAGCTAAGAAAGCGCAAGGGTAAAACGACCCTGATGGGAGGTTTATACAGACCCTCAAACAATAGTAAAGATATGGTCTATAAATTACAATGGGAGATAGAAAATGCATGTCAAAAGGGCAAAGTTATGATAGTCTTGGGAGATTTCAATATGCAGGTAGATTGGAAAAATCATGATGGTGCTGACTTCAAAGATGAGGCACTTCTAGAATGCCTATGAGATGGCTTTTTAGAGCAGCTCGTAGTTGAGCCCATTGGGGGATCAGCTATTCTGATGTTGTGCAATGAACCAGAATTGATCAGACAGCTCAAGGTAAAGGAACCCTTAGGGGTAAGTATTCACAATATGTTACAATTCATCCAGCGATTTAAGGAGAGGCTGAAGTCAGATGTATTAGTATTACAGTGGAATAAAGGGAATTACAGAGGCAAGAGAGAGGAGCTGGCCAAAATTGATTGGAAGGGAACACTGGCAGGGATGACAGCAGAGCAACAATGGCTGGAATTTCTGGAAGCAATTCAGAAGGCACAGGATATATACATCCCAAAGAGGAAGAAGCATTCTAAAGCCAGGATGATACAACCATGGCTAACAAGGGAAGTCAAAGCCAACATAAAAGCCAAGGAGAGACCGTATAATAGAGCAAAAATTAGTGGAAGTTAGAGGACTGGGAAGCTTTTAAAAATCAACAGAAGGCAACTAAGAAAGTCATAAAGAAGGAAAAGATTGAATATGAAAGTAAGCTAGCCAATAATATTAAACAGGATACCAAAAGTTTCTTCAAATATATAAAGTATAAAAAAGAGGCAACGGTAGATAACGGACCACTGGAAAATGACGCTGGGGAGGTGGTAATGGAGGACAAGGAAATGGCAAATGAACTAAATAAGTATTTTGCATCAAGTTTCAATGTGGAAGACACTAGCAGTATGTCTGAAGTTTGAGGGGGTTAAGGGTCAGTAGTGTATGAAGTTATCACTACGAGGGAGAAGTTTCTTGGGTAACCGAAAAGTCTGAAAGTAGATAAGTCACTTGGACCAGATGGTCCTCACCCCAGGATTCTGAAGAAGACTGAAGAGATTGAAGAGGCATTGGTAATGATCTTTTAAGAACCAATAAATTCCAGAGGACTGGAAAATTGCAAATGTCACTCCACTCCCAAGAAGGAAGAGAGGCAGAAGAAAGGAAATTATAGGCCAGTTAGTCTGACCTCAGTGGTTGTGAGGATGTTGGAGTTGATTGTTAAGGATGTGGTTTTAGAGTACTTGTAAGCACATGATAAAAAAGCCATAGTCAGCATGGTTTCTTTAAGGGAAAATCTTCCCTCACAAATATATTGGAATTAATTGAAGAAATAATGAGCAGGATAGATAACGGAGAATTGGTGGATGTTTTGGATTTTCAGAAGGCCTTTGACAAGGTGCCTCACATGACACTGCTTTACAAGTTAAGAGCCCATTGTATTACGTGAAAGGTACTAGCATAGATATAGCATTGGCTGATTGGCAGGAGGCAAAGAGAAGGGAATAATGAGAGCCTTTTCTGGTTGGCTGCCAATGACTAGTGGTGTTCCTCAGGAGTCTGTGTTGGGATTGCTTATATGTCAATGATCTGGATGATGGAATTGGTGACTTTGTGGCCAAGTTGCGGACGATGCAAGCATAGGTTGAGGAGCAGGTGGTGCTCAGGAAGCAGAAAGGCTACAGAAGGACTTAGACAGATTAGGACAATGGACAAAGAATTGACAGATGTCATAGAGTGTTAGGAAGTGTATGGTCATGCACTTTGGTTGACGAATATAAGTGTAGACTATTTTCTTTACAAAAATCTGGGGTGCAAAGGTGACTTGGGAGTCCTCATATAGGATTCCCTAAAGGTTAATTTGCAGGTTGCGAAGAAGGCAAATGGGATGTTAGTGTTCATTTTGAGAGGACTAGGATATAAAAGCAATGATGTAATGTTGAGGTTTTATAAAGCACTAGTGAGACCCAACTTAGAAGATTGTGAACAGTTCCACAAATTCACACTCTCCGGCTAAAGAAATTCCTCCTTATCTGTTCTAGAAGGATGCCTCTCTATTCTCAGGCTGTATCCACTGTATTTAGACTCTCCCAGCATAAGAAACATCCTCTCCACATCCACTCTATTTCACCATTTGATAGGTTTCAATGAGGTCACCCCTCATTCTTCTGAACTCTAGTGAACACGGGCCCAGAGCCATCAGATACCCTCACACGACAAACCGTTCAATCCTGGAATTATTTTTGTTAACCTCCTTTGAACCCTCTCCAGTTTCAGCACATCCCTTCTAAGGCAAGGGGCCCAAAGCTGCCCTACTCAATATGTTTCAAAAGAGATTTCACCCCCCTCCACACTTATTTTTCTAAACTCCATCAACAACGGGGCAAGAGCCATCAAATGTTCAAATATTCACCCTCTCATTCCCAGGATCATTCTTGTGAACCTCCTCTGGGCCCTCTCCAATGCCAGCACATCCTTTCCTAGATAAGGGCCCCAAATATGCTCACAGGCTAATTGATGTTGAATTTGTTGTCCATGGAGAACAATCTAACTCAGGGGTCCCCAACCTTTTCTGCACCACAGACCAATTTAATATTGACAATATTCTTGCAGACTGGCCGACCGGGGGGGGCGTGGGGGGTGGGGGTGGTGGTTGTTCAAGTAGGGTTAAACTCACCTCAGCATGTCTT
>NW_027278241.1:0-13391 GCF_030028105.1 Mobula birostris
CCAGTTCACAGCGTCCCCAACAGCAGAGTGTGCAAATCTCCCCCTGCCAGTTCACAGCGTCCCCAACAGCAGAGTGTGCAAATCTCCCCCTGCCAGTGCACAGCCTCCGCAACAGCTGAATGTGCAAATCTCTCCCTGCCAGTGCACAACCTCCGCAACAGCTGAGTGTGCAAATCTCTCCCTGCCAGTGCACAGCCTCCGCAACAGCTGAGTGTGCAAATCTCTCCCTGCCAGTGCACAGTCTCCGCAACAACTGAGTGTGCAAATCTCTCCCTGCCAGTGCACAGCCTCCGCAACAGCTGAGTGTGCAAATCTCTCCCTGCCAGTGCACAGCCTCCCCAGCAGCTAAGTGTGCAAATCTCTCCTTGCCAGTGCACAGCCTCCCCAACAGCTGAGTGTGCAAATCTCTCCCTGCCAGTGCACAGCCTCCCCAGCAGCTGAGTGTGCAACTCTCCCCTTGCCAGTTCACAGCCTCCCCAACAGCAGAGTGTGCAAATCTCCCCCTGCCAGTGCACAGCCTCCGCAACAGCTGAATGTGCAAATCTCTCCCTGCCAGTGCACAACCTCCGCAACAGCTGAGTGTGCAAATCTCTCCCTGCCAGTGCACAGCCTCCACAACAGCTGAGTGTGCAAATCTCTCCCTGCCAGTGCACAGCCTCCGCAAAAGCTGAGTGTGTAAGTCTCTCCCTGCCAGTGCACAGCCTCCGCAACAGCTGAGTGTGTAAATCTCTCCCTGCCAGTGCACAGCCTCCGCAACAGCTGAGTGTGTAAATCTCTCCCTGCCAGTGCACAGCCTCCGCAACAGCTGAGTGTGCAAATCTCTCCCTGCCAGTGCACAGCCTCCGCAACAGCTGAGTGCGCAAATCTCCCCCTGCCAGTGCACAGCCCCCCCAACAGCTGAGTGTGCAAATCTCCCCCTGCCAGTGCACAGCCTCCGCAACAGCTGAGTGTGCAAATCTCTCCCTGCCAGTGCACAGCCTCCGCAACAGCTGAGTGCGCAAATCTCCCCCTGCCAGTGCACAGCCCCCCCAACAGCTGAGTGTGCAAATCTCCCCCTGCCAGTGCACAGCCTCCGCAACAGCTGAGTGTGCAAATCTCCCCTTGCCAGTTCACAGCGTCCCCAACAGCAGAGTGTGCAAATCTCCCCCTGCCAGTTCACAGCGTCCCCAACAGCAGAGTGTGCAAATCTCCCCCTGCCAGTGCACAGCCTCCGCAACAGCTGAATGTGCAAATCTCTCCCTGCCAGTGCACAACCTCCGCAACAGCTGAGTGTGCAAATCTCTCCCTGCCAGTGCACAGCCTCCACAACAGCTGAGTGTGCAAATCTCTCCCTGCCAGTGCACAGCCTCCCCAACAGCTGAGTGTGCAAATCTCTCCCTGCCAGTGCACAGCCTCCCCAGCAGCTGAGTGTGCAAATCTCCCCCTGCCAGTTCACAGCCTCCCCAACAGCTGAGTGTGCAAATATCCCCCTGCCAGTGCACAGCCTCCCCAACAGCTGAGTGTGCAAATCTCTCCCTGCCAGTGCACAGCCTCCCCAGCAGCTGAGTGTGCAAATCTCCCCCTGCCAGTTCACAGCCTCCCCAACAGCTGAGTGTGCAAATATCCCCCTGCCAGTGCACAGCCTCCCCAACAGCTGAGTGTGCAAATCTCTCCCTGCCAGTGCACAGCCTCCCCAGCAGCTGAGTGTGCAAATCTCCCCCTGCCAGTTCACAGCCTCCCCAACAGCTGAGTGTGCAAATATCCCCCTGCCAGTGCACAGCCTCCGCAACAGCTGAGTGCGCAAATCTCCCCCTGCCAGTGCACAGCCCCCCCAACAGCTGAGTGTGCAAATCTCCCCCTGCCAGTGCACAGCCTCCGCAACAGCTGAGTGTGCAAATCTCTCCCAGCCAGTGCACAGCCTCCCCAGCAGCTGAGTGTGCAAATCTCTCCCTGCCAGTGCACAGTCTCCGCAACAACTGAGTGTGCAAATCTCTCCCTGCCAGTGCACAGTCTCCGCAACAACTGAGTGTGCAAATCTCTCCCTGCCAGTGCACAGCCTCCGCAACAGCTGAGTGTGCAAATCTCTCCCTGCCAGTGCACAGCCTCCCCAGCAGCTAAGTGTGCAAATCTCTCCTTGCCAGTGCACAGCCTCCCCAACAGCTGAGTGTGCAAATCTCTCCCTGCCAGTGCACAGCCTCCCCAGCAGCTGAGTGTGCAACTCTCCCCTTGCCAGTTCACAGCCTCCCCAACAGCAGAGTGTGCAAATCTCCCCCTGCCAGTGCACAGCCTCCGCAACAGCTGAATGTGCAAATCTCTCCCTGCCAGTGCACAACCTCCGCAACAGCTGAGTGTGCAAATCTCTCCCTGCCAGTGCACAGCCTCCACAACAGCTGAGTGTGCAAATCTCTCCCTGCCAGTGCACAGCCTCCGCAAAAGCTGAGTGTGTAAGTCTCTCCCTGCCAGTGCACAGCCTTCCCAGCAGCTGAGTGTGCAAATTTCTCCCTGCCAGTGCACAGTCTCCGCAACAACTGATTGTGCAAATCTCTCCCTGCCAGTGCACAGCCTCCGCAACAGCTGAGTGTGCAAATCACTCCCTGCCACTGCACAGCCTCCCCAGCAGCTAAGTGTGCAAATCTCTCCCTGCCAGTGCACAGCCTCCCCAGCAGCTGAGTGTGCAACTCTCCCCTTGCCAGTTCACAGCGTCCCCAACAGCAGAGTGTGCAAATCTCCCCCTGCCAGTTCACAGCGTCCCCAACAGCAGAGTGTGCAAATCTCCCCCTGCCAGTGCACAGCCTCCGCAACAGCTGAATGTGCAAATCTCTCCCTGCCAGTGCACAACCTCCGCAACAGCTGAGTGTGCAAATCTCTCCCTGCCAGTGCACAGCCTCCACAACAGCTGAGTGTGCAAATCTCTCCCTGCCAGTGCACAGCCTCCCCAACAGCTGAGTGTGCAAATCTCTCCCTGCCAGTGCACAGCCTCCCCAGCAGCTGAGTGTGCAAATCTCCCCCTGCCAGTTCACAGCCTCCCCAACAGCTGAGTGTGCAAATATCCCCCTGCCAGTGCACAGCCTCCGCAATAGCTGAGTGTGCAAATCTCTTCCTGCCAGTGCACAGCCTCCCCAACAGCTGAGTGTGCAAATCTCCCCCTGCCAGTGCACAGCCTCCGCAACAGTTGAGTGTGCAAATCTCTCCCTGCCAGTGCACAGCCTCCGCAACAGCTGAGTGTGCAAATCTCTCCCTGCCAGTGCACAGCCTCCGCAACAGCTGAGTGCGCAAATCTCCCCCTGCCAGTGCACAGCCCCCCCAACAGCTGAGTGTGCAAATCTCCCCCTGCCAGTGCACAGCCTCCGCAACAGCTGAGTGTGCAAATCTCTCCCAGCCAGTGCACAGCCTCCCCAGCAGCTGAGTGTGCAAATCTCTCCCTGCCAGTGCACAGCCTCCGCAACAGCTGAGTGTGCAAATCTCTCCCAGCCAGTGCACAGCCTCCCCAGCAGCTGAGTGTGCAAATCTCTCCCTGCCAGTGCACAGCCTCCGCAACAGCTGAGTGCGCAAATCTCCCCCTGCCAGTGCACAGCCCCCCCAACAGCTGAGTGTGCAAATCTCCCCCTGCCAGTGCACAGCCTCCCCAACAGCTGAGTGTGCAAATCTCTCCCTGCCAGTGCACAGCCTCCGCAACAGCTGAGTGCGCAAATCTCCCCCTGCCAGTGCACAGCCCCCCCAACAGCTGAGTGTGCAAATCTCCCCCTGCCAGTGCACAGCCTCCGCAACAGCTGAGTGTGCAAATCTCTCCCAGCCAGTGCACAGCCTCCCCAGCAGCTGAGTGTGCAAATCTCTCCCTGCCAGTGCACAGCCTCCGCAACAGCTGAGTGTGCAAATCTCTCCCAGCCAGTGCACAGCCTCCCCAGCAGCTGAGTGTGCAAATCTCTCCCTGCCAGTGCACAGCCTCCGCAACAGCTGAGTGCGCAAATCTCCCCCTGCCAGTGCACAGCCCCCCCAACAGCTGAGTGTGCAAATCTCCCCCTGCCAGTGCACAGCCTCCGCAACAGCTGAGTGTGCAAATCTCTCCCAGCCAGTGCACAGCCTCCCCAGCAGCTGAGTGTGCAAATTTCTCCCTGCCAGTGCACAGTCTCCGCAACAACTGAGTGTGCAAATCTCTCCCTGCCAGTGCACAGCCTCCGCAACAGCTGAGTGTGCAAATCACTCCCTGCCACTGCACAGCCTCCCCAGCAGCTAAGTGTGCAAATCTCTCCCTGCCAGTGCACAGCCTCCCCAGCAGCTGAGTGTGCAACTCTCCCCTTGCCAGTTCACAGCGTCCCCAACAGCAGAGTGTGCAAATCTCCCCCTGCCAGTTCACAGCGTCCCCAACAGCAGAGTGTGCAAATCTCCCCCTGCCAGTGCACAGCCTCCGCAACAGCTGAATGTGCAAATCTCTCCCTGCCAGTGCACAACCTCCGCAACAGCTGAGTGTGCAAATCTCTCCCTGCCAGTGCACAGCCTCCACAACAGCTGAGTGTGCAAATCTCTCCCTGCCAGTGCACAGCCTCCCCAACAGCTGAGTGTGCAAATCTCTCCCTGCCAGTGCACAGCCTCCCCAGCAGCTGAGTGTGCAAATCTCCCCCTGCCAGTTCACAGCCTCCCCAACAGCTGAGTGTGCAAATATCCCCCTGCCAGTGCACAGCCTCCGCAATAGCTGAGTGTGCAAATCTCTTCCTGCCAGTGCACAGCCTCCCCAACAGCTGAGTGTGCAAATCTCCCCCTGCCAGTGCACAGCCTCCGCAACAGTTGAGTGTGCAAATCTCTCCCTGCCAGTGCACAGCCTCCGCAACAGCTGAGTGTGCAAATCTCTCCCTGCCAGTGCACAGCCTCCGCAACAGCTGAGTGCGCAAATCTCCCCCTGCCAGTGCACAGCCCCCCCAACAGCTGAGTGTGCAAATCTCCCCCTGCCAGTGCACAGCCTCCGCAACAGCTGAGTGTGCAAATCTCTCCCAGCCAGTGCACAGCCTCCCCAGCAGCTGAGTGTGCAAATCTCTCCCTGCCAGTGCACAGCCTCCGCAACAGCTGAGTGTGCAAATCTCTCCCTGCCAGTGCACAGCCTCCGCAACAGCTGAGTGTGCAAATCTCTCCCTGCCAGTGCACAGCCTCCCCAACAGCTGAGTGTGCAAATCTCTCCCTGCCAGTGCACAGCCTCCCCAGCAGCTGAGTGTGCAAATCTCCCCCTGCCAGTTCACAGCCTCCCCAACAGCTGAGTGTGCAAATATCCCCCTGCCAGTGCACAGCCTCCGCAATAGCTGAGTGTGCAAATCTCTTCCTGCCAGTGCACAGCCTCCCCAACAGCTGAGTGTGCAAATCTCCCCCCTGCCAGTGCACAGCCTCCGCAACAGCTGAGTGTGCAAATCTCTCCCTGCCAGTGCACAGCCTCCGCAACAGCTGAGTGTGCAAATCTCTCCCTGCCAGTGCACAGCCTCCCCAGCAGCTGAGTGTGCAAATCTCCCCCTGCCAGTTCACAGCCTCCCCAACAGCTGAGTGTGCAAATATCCCCCTGCCAGTGCACAGCCTCCGCAATAGCTGAGTGTGCAAATCTCTTCCTGCCAGTGCACAGCCTCCCCAACAGCTGAGTGTGCAAATCTCCCCCTGCCAGTGCACAGCCTCCGCAACAGCTGAGTGTGCAAATCTCTCCCTGCCAGTGCACAGCCTCCGCAACAGCTGAGTGTGCAAATCTCTCCCTGCCAGTGCACAGCCTCCGCAACAGCTGAGTGCGCAAATCTCTCCCTGCCAGTGCACAGCCCCCCCAACAGCTGAGTGTGCAAATCTCTCCCTGCCAGTGCACAGCCTCCCCAGCAGCTGAGTGTGCAACTCTCCCCTTGCCAGTTCACAGCCTCCCCAACAGCAGAGTGTGCAAATCTCCCCCTGCCAGTGCACAGCCTCCGCAACAGCTGATTGTGCAAATCTCTCCCTGCCAGTGCACAACCTCCGCAACAGCTGAGTGTGCAAATCTCTCCCTGCCAGTGCACAGCCTCCACAACAGCTGAGTGTGCAAATCTCTCCCTGCCAGTGCACAGCCTCCGCAAAAGCTGAGTGTGTAAGTCTCTCCCTGCCAGTGCACAGCCTCCGCAACAGCTGAGTGTGTAAATCTCTCCCTGCCAGTGCACAGCCTCCGCAACAGCTGAGTGTGTAAATCTCTCCCTGCCAGTGCACAGCCTCCGCAACAGCTGAGTGTGCAAATCTCTCCCTGCCAGTGCACAGCCTCCGCAACAGCTGAGTGCGCAAATCTCCCCCTGCCAGTGCACAGCCCCCCCAACAGCTGAGTGTGCAAATCTCCCCCTGCCAGTGCACAGCCTCCGCAACAGCTGAGTGTGCAAATCTCCCCCTGCCAGTTCACAGCGTCCCCAACAGCAGAGTGTGCAAATCTCCCCCTGCCAGTGCACAGCCTCCGCAACAGCTGAATGTGCAAATCTCTCCCTGCCAGTGCACAACCTCCGCAACAGCTGAGTGTGCAAATCTCTCCCTGCCAGTGCACAGCCTCCACAACAGCTGAGTGTGCAAATCTCTCCCTGCCAGTGCACAGCCTCCCCAACAGCTGAGTGTGCAAATCTCTCCCTGCCAGTGCACAGCCTCCCCAGCAGCTGAGTGTGCAAATCTCCCCCTGCCAGTTCACAGCCTCCCCAACAGCTGAGTGTGCAAATATCCCCCTGCCAGTGCACAGCCTCCGCAATAGCTGAGTGTGCAAATCTCTTCCTGCCAGTGCACAGCCTCCCCAACAGCTGAGTGTGCAAATCTCCCCCTGCCAGTGCACAGCCTCCGCAACAGTTGAGTGTGCAAATCTCTCCCTGCCAGTGCACAGCCTCCGCAACAGCTGAGTGTGCAAATCTCTCCCTGCCAGTGCACAGCCTCCGCAACAGCTGAGTGCGCAAATCTCCCCCTGCCAGTGCACAGCCCCCCCAACAGCTGAGTGTGCAAATCTCCCCCTGCCAGTGCACAGCCTCCGCAACAGCTGAGTGTGCAAATCTCTCCCAGCCAGTGCACAGCCTCCCCAGCAGCTGAGTGTGCAAATCTCTCCCTGCCAGTGCACAGCCTCCGCAACAGCTGAGTGTGCAAATCTCTCCCAGCCAGTGCACAGCCTCCCCAGCAGCTGAGTGTGCAAATCTCTCCCTGCCAGTGCACAGCCTCCGCAACAGCTGAGTGCGCAAATCTCCCCCTGCCAGTGCACAGCCCCCCCAACAGCTGAGTGTGCAAATCTCCCCCTGCCAGTGCACAGCCTCCGCAACAGCTGAGTGTGCAAATCTCTCCCTGCCAGTGCACAGCCTCCGCAACAGCTGAGTGCGCAAATCTCCCCCTGCCAGTGCACAGCCCCCCCAACAGCTGAGTGTGCAAATCTCCCCCTGCCAGTGCACAGCCTCCGCAACAGCTGAGTGTGCAAATCTCTCCCAGCCAGTGCACAGCCTCCCCAGCAGCTGAGTGTGCAAATCTCTCCCTGCCAGTGCACAGCCTCCGCAACAGCTGAGTGTGCAAATCTCTCCCAGCCAGTGCACAGCCTCCCCAGCAGCTGAGTGTGCAAATCTCTCCCTGCCAGTGCACAGCCTCCGCAACAGCTGAGTGCGCAAATCTCCCCCTGCCAGTGCACAGCCCCCCCAACAGCTGAGTGTGCAAATCTCCCCCTGCCAGTGCACAGCCTCCGCAACAGCTGAGTGTGCAAATCTCTCCCAGCCAGTGCACAGCCTCCCCAGCAGCTGAGTGTGCAAATTTCTCCCTGCCAGTGCACAGTCTCCGCAACAACTGAGTGTGCAAATCTCTCCCTGCCAGTGCACAGCCTCCGCAACAGCTGAGTGTGCAAATCACTCCCTGCCACTGCACAGCCTCCCCAGCAGCTAAGTGTGCAAATCTCTCCCTGCCAGTGCACAGCCTCCCCAGCAGCTGAGTGTGCAACTCTCCCCTTGCCAGTTCACAGCGTCCCCAACAGCAGAGTGTGCAAATCTCCCCCTGCCAGTTCACAGCGTCCCCAACAGCAGAGTGTGCAAATCTCCCCCTGCCAGTGCACAGCCTCCGCAACAGCTGAATGTGCAAATCTCTCCCTGCCAGTGCACAACCTCCGCAACAGCTGAGTGTGCAAATCTCTCCCTGCCAGTGCACAGCCTCCACAACAGCTGAGTGTGCAAATCTCTCCCTGCCAGTGCACAGCCTCCCCAACAGCTGAGTGTGCAAATCTCTCCCTGCCAGTGCACAGCCTCCCCAGCAGCTGAGTGTGCAAATCTCCCCCTGCCAGTTCACAGCCTCCCCAACAGCTGAGTGTGCAAATATCCCCCTGCCAGTGCACAGCCTCCGCAATAGCTGAGTGTGCAAATCTCTTCCTGCCAGTGCACAGCCTCCCCAACAGCTGAGTGTGCAAATCTCCCCCTGCCAGTGCACAGCCTCCGCAACAGTTGAGTGTGCAAATCTCTCCCTGCCAGTGCACAGCCTCCGCAACAGCTGAGTGTGCAAATCTCTCCCTGCCAGTGCACAGCCTCCGCAACAGCTGAGTGCGCAAATCTCCCCCTGCCAGTGCACAGCCCCCCCAACAGCTGAGTGTGCAAATCTCCCCCTGCCAGTGCACAGCCTCCGCAACAGCTGAGTGTGCAAATCTCTCCCAGCCAGTGCACAGCCTCCCCAGCAGCTGAGTGTGCAAATCTCTCCCTGCCAGTGCACAGCCTCCGCAACAGCTGAGTGTGCAAATCTCTCCCTGCCAGTGCACAGCCTCCGCAACAGCTGAGTGTGCAAATCTCTCCCTGCCAGTGCACAGCCTCCCCAACAGCTGAGTGTGCAAATCTCTCCCTGCCAGTGCACAGCCTCCCCAGCAGCTGAGTGTGCAAATCTCCCCCTGCCAGTTCACAGCCTCCCCAACAGCTGAGTGTGCAAATATCCCCCTGCCAGTGCACAGCCTCCGCAATAGCTGAGTGTGCAAATCTCTTCCTGCCAGTGCACAGCCTCCCCAACAGCTGAGTGTGCAAATCTCCCCCCTGCCAGTGCACAGCCTCCGCAACAGCTGAGTGTGCAAATCTCTCCCTGCCAGTGCACAGCCTCCGCAACAGCTGAGTGTGCAAATCTCTCCCTGCCAGTGCACAGCCTCCCCAGCAGCTGAGTGTGCAAATCTCCCCCTGCCAGTTCACAGCCTCCCCAACAGCTGAGTGTGCAAATATCCCCCTGCCAGTGCACAGCCTCCGCAATAGCTGAGTGTGCAAATCTCTTCCTGCCAGTGCACAGCCTCCCCAACAGCTGAGTGTGCAAATCTCCCCCTGCCAGTGCACAGCCTCCGCAACAGCTGAGTGTGCAAATCTCTCCCTGCCAGTGCACAGCCTCCGCAACAGCTGAGTGTGCAAATCTCTCCCTGCCAGTGCACAGCCTCCGCAACAGCTGAGTGCGCAAATCTCCCCCTGCCAGTGCACAGCCCCCCCAACAGCTGAGTGTGCAAATCTCTCCCTGCCAGTGCACAGCCTCCCCAGCAGCTGAGTGTGCAACTCTCCCCTTGCCAGTTCACAGCCTCCCCAACAGCAGAGTGTGCAAATCTCCCCCTGCCAGTGCACAGCCTCCGCAACAGCTGATTGTGCAAATCTCTCCCTGCCAGTGCACAACCTCCGCAACAGCTGAGTGTGCAAATCTCTCCCTGCCAGTGCACAGCCTCCACAACAGCTGAGTGTGCAAATCTCTCCCTGCCAGTGCACAGCCTCCGCAAAAGCTGAGTGTGTAAGTCTCTCCCTGCCAGTGCACAGCCTCCGCAACAGCTGAGTGTGTAAATCTCTCCCTGCCAGTGCACAGCCTCCGCAACAGCTGAGTGTGTAAATCTCTCCCTGCCAGTGCACAGCCTCCGCAACAGCTGAGTGTGCAAATCTCTCCCTGCCAGTGCACAGCCTCCGCAACAGCTGAGTGCGCAAATCTCCCCCTGCCAGTGCACAGCCCCCCCAACAGCTGAGTGTGCAAATCTCCCCCTGCCAGTGCACAGCCTCCGCAACAGCTGAGTGTGCAAATCTCTCCCAGCCAGTGCACAGCCTCCCCAGCAGCTGAGTGTGCAAATTTCTCCCTGCCAGTGCACAGTCTCCGCAACAACTGAGTGTGCAAATCTCTCCCTGCCAGTGCACAGCCTCCGCAACAGCTGAGTGCGCAAATCTCCCCCTGCCAGTGCACAGCCCCCCCAACAGCTGAGTGTGCAAATCTCCCCCTGCCAGTGCACAGCCTCCCCAGCAGCTGAGTGTGCAACTCTCCCCTTGCCAGTTCACAGCGTCCCCAACAGCAGAGTGTGCAAATCTCCCCCTGCCAGTTCACAGCGTCCCCAACAGCAGAGTGTGCAAATCTCCCCCTGCCAGTGCACAGCCTCCGCAACAGCTGAATGTGCAAATCTCTCCCTGCCAGTGCACAGCCTCCCCAACAGCTGAGTGTGCAAATCTCTCCCTGCCAGTGCACAGCCTCCCCAGCAGCTGAGTGTGCAAATCTCCCCCTGCCAGTTCACAGCCTCCCCAACAGCTGAGTGTGCAAATATCCCCCTGCCAGTGCACAGCCTCCCCAACAGCTGAGTGTGCAAATCTCTCCCTGCCAGTGCACAGCCTCCCCAGCAGCTGAGTGTGCAAATCTCCCCCTGCCAGTTCACAGCCTCCCCAACAGCTGAGTGTGCAAATATCCCCCTGCCAGTGCACAGCCTCCGCAACAGCTGAGTGTGCAAATCTCTCCCTGCCAGTGCACAGCCTCCGCAACAGCTGAGTGCGCAAATCTCCCCCTGCCAGTGCACAGCCCCCCCAACAGCTGAGTGTGCAAATCTCCCCCTGCCAGTGCACAGCCTCCGCAACAGCTGAGTGTGCAAATCTCTCCCAGCCAGTGCACAGCCTCCCCAGCAGCTGAGTGTGCAAATCTCTCCCTGCCAGTGCACAGTCTCCGCAACAACTGAGTGTGCAAATCTCTCCCTGCCAGTGCACAGTCTCCGCAACAACTGAGTGTGCAAATCTCTCCCTGCCAGTGCACAGCCTCCGCAACAGCTGAGTGTGCAAATCTCTCCCTGCCAGTGCACAGCCTCCCCAGCAGCTAAGTGTGCAAATCTCTCCTTGCCAGTGCACAGCCTCCCCAACAGCTGAGTGTGCAAATCTCTCCCTGCCAGTGCACAGCCTCCCCAGCAGCTGAGTGTGCAACTCTCCCCTTGCCAGTTCACAGCCTCCCCAACAGCAGAGTGTGCAAATCTCCCCCTGCCAGTGCACAGCCTCCGCAACAGCTGAATGTGCAAATCTCTCCCTGCCAGTGCACAACCTCCGCAACAGCTGAGTGTGCAAATCTCTCCCTGCCAGTGCACAGCCTCCACAACAGCTGAGTGTGCAAATCTCTCCCTGCCAGTGCACAGCCTCCGCAAAAGCTGAGTGTGTAAGTCTCTCCCTGCCAGTGCACAGCCTCCGCAACAGCTGAGTGTGTAAATCTCTCCCTGCCAGTGCACAGCCTCCGCAACAGCTGAGTGTGTAAATCTCTCCCTGCCAGTGCACAGCCTCCGCAACAGCTGAGTGTGCAAATCTCTCCCTGCCAGTGCACAGCCTCCGCAACAGCTGAGTGCGCAAATCTCCCCCTGCCAGTGCACAGCCCCCCCAACAGCTGAGTGTGCAAATCTCCCCCTGCCAGTGCACAGCCTCCGCAACAGCTGAGTGTGCAAATCTCTCCCAGCCAGTGCACAGCCTCCCCAGCAGCTGAGTGTGCAAATCTCTCCCTGCCAGTGCACAGCCTCCGCAACAGCTGAGTGCGCAAATCTCCCCCTGCCAGTGCACAGCCCCCCCAACAGCTGAGTGTGCAAATCTCCCCCTGCCAGTGCACAGCCTCCGCAACAGCTGAGTGTGCAAATCTCTCCCAGCCAGTGCACAGCCTCCCCAGCAGCTGAGTGTGCAAATTTCTCCCTGCCAGTGCACAGTCTCCGCAACAACTGAGTGTGCAAATCTCTCCCTGCCAGTGCACAGCCTCCGCAACAGCTGAGTGTGCAAATCACTCCCTGCCACTGCACAGCCTCCCCAGCAGCTAAGTGTGCAAATCTCTCCCTGCCAGTGCACAGCCTCCCCAGCAGCTGAGTGTGCAACTCTCCCCTTGCCAGTTCACAGCGTCCCCAACAGCAGAGTGTGCAAATCTCCCCCTGCCAGTTCACAGCGTCCCCAACAGCAGAGTGTGCAAATCTCCCCCTGCCAGTGCACAGCCTCCGCAACAGCTGAATGTGCAAATCTCTCCCTGCCAGTGCACAACCTCCGCAACAGCTGAGTGTGCAAATCTCTCCCTGCCAGTGCACAGCCTCCACAACAGCTGAGTGTGCAAATCTCTCCCTGCCAGTGCACAGCCTCCCCAACAGCTGAGTGTGCAAATCTCTCCCTGCCAGTGCACAGCCTCCCCAGCAGCTGAGTGTGCAAATCTCCCCCTGCCAGTTCACAGCCTCCCCAACAGCTGAGTGTGCAAATATCCCCCTGCCAGTGCACAGCCTCCGCAATAGCTGAGTGTGCAAATCTCTTCCTGCCAGTGCACAGCCTCCCCAACAGCTGAGTGTGCAAATCTCCCCCTGCCAGTGCACAGCCTCCGCAACAGTTGAGTGTGCAAATCTCTCCCTGCCAGTGCACAGCCTCCGCAACAGCTGAGTGTGCAAATCTCTCCCTGCCAGTGCACAGCCTCCGCAACAGCTGAGTGCGCAAATCTCCCCCTGCCAGTGCACAGCCCCCCCAACAGCTGAGTGTGCAAATCTCCCCCTGCCAGTGCACAGCCTCCGCAACAGCTGAGTGTGCAAATCTCTCCCAGCCAGTGCACAGCCTCCCCAGCAGCTGAGTGTGCAAATCTCTCCCTGCCAGTGCACAGCCTCCGCAACAGCTGAGTGCGCAAATCTCCCCCTGCCAGTGCACAGCCCCCCCAACAGCTGAGTGTGCAAATCTCCCCCTGCCAGTGCACAGCCTCCGCAACAGCTGAGTGTGCAAATCTCTCCCAGCCAGTGCACAGCCTCCCCAGCAGCTGAGTGTGCAAATCTCTCCCTGCCAGTGCACAGTCTCCGCAACAACTGAGTGTGCAAATCTCTCCCTGCCAGTGCACAGCCTCCGCAACAGCTGAGTGTGCAAATCACTCCCTGCCACTGCACAGCCTCCCCAGCAGCTAAGTGTGCAAATCTCTCCCTGCCAGTGCACAGCCTCCCCAGCAGCTGAGTGTGCAACTCTCCCCTTGCCAGTTCACAGCGTCCCCAACAGCAGAGTGTGCAAATCTCCCCCTGCCAGTTCACAGCGTCCCCAACAGCAGAGTGTGCAAATCTCCCCCTGCCAGTGCACAGCCTCCGCAACAGCTGAATGTGCAAATCTCTCCCTGCCAGTGCACAACCTCCGCAACAGCTGAGTGTGCAAATCTCTCCCTGCCAGTGCACAGCCTCCACAACAGCTGAGTGTGCAAATCTCTCCCTGCCA
>NW_027278242.1:0-13384 GCF_030028105.1 Mobula birostris
TCTATGCTGTAGTGCTCTATGACTCTGTGCTGTAGTGCTCTATGACTCTACGAATCTGTGCCTTAGTGCTCTATGACTGTGCTGTAGTGCTCTATGACTCTATCACTCTGTGCTGTAGTGCTCTATGACGCTGTGCTGTAATGCTCTATCACTCTATGACTCTGTGCTCCAGTGCTCTGTGAGACTATGACTCTGTGCTGTAGTGCTCTCTGACTCTGTGACTCTGTGACTCTGTGCTGTAGTGCTCTATGACTCAAAGACTGTGCTGTAGTGCTCTATGACTCTGTGACTCTGTGCTATTGTACTCTATGATTCTATTACTCTGTGCTGTAGTGCTCTATGACTCTATGACTCTGTGCTATAGTACTCTAAGATTCTATGACTCTGTGCTGTAGTGCTCTATGACTGTGATGTAGTGCTCTATGACTGTATGACTCTGTGCTGTAGTTCTCTCTGACTCTATACTGTAGTGCTCTATGACCCTATAACTCTGTACAGCAGTGCTCTTTGACTCTGTGACTCCGTGCTGTAGTGCTCTGTGTCTCTTTGACTCTGTGCTGTAGTGCTCTATGATTCTATGACTCTGTGCTGTAGTGCTCTATGACTCTGTGCTGTAGTGTTCTGTGACTCTGTGCTGTAGTTCTCTATGACTCTATGACTCTGTGCTGTAATGCTCTATGACTCTATCACTCGGTGCTGTAGTGCTCTTTGGCTCTATGACTCTGTGCTGTAGTGCTCCCTGATTCTATGACTCTCTACCGTAGTGCTCTATGACTCTGTGCGATAGTGCTCTATGACTCTATGACTCTGTGCTGTAGTGCTCTATGATGCTATGACTGTTCTATAGTGCTCTATCACTCTATGACTCTGTGCTGTAGTGCTCTATAACTCTATGACTCTGTGCTGTAGTGCTCTATGACTCTGTGCTGTACTGCTCTATGACTCTGTGCTTTCGTGCTCTTTGACTCTGTGACTCTGTGCTGTAGTGCTCCATGTCTCTTTGACTCTGTGCTGTAGTGCTCTATGATTCTACGACTCTGTGCTGTAGTGCTCTATGTCTCTGTGACTCTGTGCTGTAGTGCTCTCTGACTCTGTACTGTAGTGCTCTATGATCCTATCACTCTGTGCTGTAGTGTTCTGTGACTCTGTGC
This sequence comes from Mobula birostris, assembly GCF_030028105.1. NCBI lineage: Eukaryota > Metazoa > Chordata > Chondrichthyes > Myliobatiformes > Myliobatidae > Mobula > Mobula birostris. The sequence goes on from NW_027278242.1 coordinate 1,152, forward strand.
TGTAGTGCTCTATGACTCTATGAATCTGTGCTGTAGTGCTCTATCACTCTATGACACTGTGCTGTAGTGCTCTATGTCTCTATGACTCCGTGCTGTAGTGCTCTATGACTATGCTGTAGTGCTCTATGACTCTATGACTCTATGCTGTAGTGCTCTATGAATCCAAGACTGTGCTGTAGTGCTCTATGACTCTATGACTCTGTGCTGTTGTGCTCTATGATTCTATCACTCTCTGCTGTAGTGCTCTATGACTCTATGCTGTAGTGCTCTATGACTCTGTGCTGTAGTGCTCTATGACTCTACGAATCTGTGCCTTAGTGCTCTATGACTGTGCTGTAGTGCTCTATGACTCTATCACTCTGTGCTGTAGTGCTCTATGACGCTGTGCTGTAATGCTCTATCACTCTATGACTCTGTGCTCCAGTGCTCTGTGAGACTATGACTCTGTGCTGTAGTGCTCTCTGACTCTGTGACTCTGTGACTCTGTGCTGTAGTGCTCTATGACTCTGTGCTGTAGTGCTTTATGACTCTATGACTCTCTGCTGTAGTGCTCTATGACTCTGTGCTTTAGTGGTCTTTGACTCTATGACTCTGTGCTGTAGTGCTCTATGTCTCTTTGACTCTGTGCTGTAGTGCTCTGTGACTCTATGACTGTGCTGTAGTGCTCTATGACTCTATCACTCGGTGCTGTAGTGCTCTTTGGCTCTATCACTCTGTGCTGTAGTGCTCCATGATTCTATGACTTTGTGCTGTAGTGTTCTATGATGCTATGACTGTGCTGTAGTGCTCTATGATTCTACGACTCTGTGCTGTAGTGCTCTATGACTCTATGACTCTGTGCTGTAGTGCTCTAAGACTCTGTGCTGTAGTGCTCTGTGACTCTATGACTCTGTGCTCTAGTGCTCTCTGACTCTGTGCTGTGGTGCTCTATGACTCTATGACCCTGTGCTGTAGTGCTCTGTGAGTCTGTGCTGTAGTGCTGTATGACTCTATGACTCTGTGTTGTAGTGCTCTATGACTCTGTGCTGTAGTGCTCTATGACTGTGCTGTAGTGCTCTCTGACTGTGCTTTAGTGCTCTATGACTCTGCGCTGTACTGCCTTATCGCTCTATGACGCTGTGCTATAGTACTCTATGTGCTGTAGTGCTCTGTGACTGTGCTGTAGTGCTCTATGACTCTGTGCTGTAGTGCTCTATGACTCTATGACTCTGTGCTGTAGTGCTCTATGACTCTATGACTCTGTGCTGTAATGCTCTATCACTCTATCACTCGGTGCGGTAGTGCTCTTTGGCTCTATGACTCTGTGCTGTAGTGCTCCATGATTCTATGACTCTGTGCCGTAGTGCTCTATGACTCTATGACACTGTGCTGTAGTGCTCTGTGACTTTGTGCTGTAGTGCTCTATGACTCGATGACTGTGCTGTAGTGCTCTATGTCTCTATGAGTCTGTGCTGTCGTGCTCTATGATTCTATGACTCTGTGCTGTAGTACTCTATGACTCTGTGCTATAGTACTCTATGATTCTATGACTCTGTTCTGTAGTGCTCTATGATTCTATGACTCTGTGCTGCAGTGCTCTACGACTCCAAGACTGTGCTGTAGTGCTCTATGACTCTGTGCTGTACTGCTCTATGATTCTACGACTCTGTGCTGTAGTGCTTTATGACTCTATGACTCTGTGCTCTAGTGCTCTATGATTCTATGACTCTGTGCTGTAGTGCTCTATGACTCTATGACTCTGTGCTGTAGTTCTCTATGATTCTATGACTCTGTGCTGTAGTGCTCTAGGACTCTATGACTCTTTGCTGTGGTGCTCTATGACTCTATCACTAGGTGCTGTAGTGCTCTTTGGCTCTATGACTCTGTGCTATAGTACTCTATGATTCTATGACTCTGTTCTGTAGTGCTCTATGATTCTATGACTCTGTGCTGCAGTGCTCTATGACTCCAAGACTGTGCTGTAGTGCTCTATGACTCTGTGCTGTAGTACTCTATGATTCTACGACTCTGTGCTGTAGTGCTTTATGACTCTATGACTCTGTGCTCTAGTGCTCTATGATTCTATGACTCTGTGCTGTAGTGCTCTATGACTCTGTGCTGTAGTGCTCTATGACTCTATGACTCTGTGCTGTAGTTCTCTATGATTCTATGACTCTGTGCTGTAGTGCTCTATGACTCTATGACTCTTTGCTGTGGTGCTCTATGACTCTATCACTAGGTGCTGTAGTGCTCTTTGGCTCTATGACTCTGTGCTATAGTACTCTATGATTCTATGACTCTGTTCTGTAGTGCTCTATGATTCTATGACTCTGTGCTGCAGTGCTCTATGACTCCAAGACTGTGCTGTAGTGCTCTATGACTCTGTGCTGTAGTGCTCTATGATTCTACGACTCTGTGCTGTAGTGCTTTATGACTCTATGACTCTGTGCTCTAGTGCTCTATGATTCTATGACTCTGTGCTGTAGTGCTCTATGACTCTGTGCTGTAGTGCTCTATGACTCTATGACTCTGTGCTGTAGTTCTCTATGATTCTATGACTCTGTGCTGTAGTGCTCTATGACTCTATGACTCTTTGCTGTGGTGCTCTATGACTCTATCACCTGGTGCTGTAGTGCTCTTTGGCTCTATGACTCTGTGCTGTAGTGCTCCATGATTCTATGACTCTGTGCTGTAGTGCTCTATGACTCCAAGACTGTGCTGTAGTGCTCTATGAATCTGTGACTCTGTGCTATTGATCTCTATGATTCTATTACTCTGTGCTGTACTGCTCTATGACTCTGTGCTGTAGTGCTCTATGACTGTATGACTCTGTGCTATAGTACCCTATGATTCTATGACTCCGTGCTGTACTGCTCTATGATTCTACGACTCTGGGCTGTAGTGCTCTATGACTCTATGTCTCTGGGCTGTATTGCTCTATGACTCTGTGCTGTAGTGCTCTATGGCTCTATGACTCTGTGCTGTAGTGCTCTATGATTCTATGACTCTCTGCTGTAGTGCTCTATGACTCTATGCTGTAGTGCTCTATGACTCTGTGCTCTAGCTCTCTATGCTTCTATAACTCTGTGCTGTAGTGCTCTATGACTCTGTGCTGTTGTGCTCTAGGACTCTATGACTCTGTGCTGTAATACTCTATGACTCTATGACTCTGTGCTGTTGTACTCTATGGCTCTATGACTCTGTGCTGTTGTGCTCTATGATTCTATCACTCTCTGCTGTAGTGCTCTATGACTCTGTTCTGTAGTGCTCTATGACTCTATGACTCTGTGCTGTAGTGCTCTATGACTCTGTGCTGTTGTGCTCTATGATTCTATGACTCTGTGCTGTAGTGCTCTATGACTCCAAGACTGTACTGTAATGTTCTATGACTCTGTGCTGTAATGCTCTATGACTCTATGACTCTGTGCTGTTGTGCTCTATGGCTCTATGACTCTGTGCTGTTGTGCTCTATGATTCTATCACTCTCTGCTGTAGTGCTCTATGACTCTGTTCTGTTGTGCTCTATGACTCTATGACTCTGTGCTGTAGTGCTCTATGACTCTGTGCTGTTGTGCTCTATGATTCTATGACTCTGTGCTGTAGTGCTCTATGACTCCAAGACTGTACTGTAATGCTCTATGACTCTGTGCTGTAGTGCTCTATGATTCTACGACCCCGTGCTTTAGTGCTTTATGACTCTATGACTCTGTGCTGTTGTGCTGTATGATTCTCTGACTCTGTGCTGTAGTGCTTTATGACTCCAAGACTGTGCTGTAGTGCTCTATGATTCTATGACTCTGTGCTGTGGTGCTTTATGACTCTATGACCCTGTGCTCTAGTGCTCTATGATTCTATGACTCTGTGCTGTAGTGCTCTATGACTCTATGACTCTGTGCTGTATTGCTCTATGACTCTGTGCTGTAGTTCTCTATGGCTCTATGACTCTGTGCTGTAGTGCTCTATGATTCTACGACCCCGTGCTTTAGTGCTTTATGACTCTATGACTCTGTGCTGTTGTGCTGTATGATTCTCTGACTCTGTGCTGTAGTGCTTTATGACTCCAAGACTGTGCTGTAGTGCTCTATGATTCTATGACTCTGTGCTGTGGTGCTTTATGACTCTATGACCCTGTGCTCTAGTGCTCTATGATTCTATGACTCTGTGCTGTAGTGCTCTATGACTCTATGACTCTGTGCTGTATTGCTCTATGACTCTGTGCTGTAGTTCTCTATGGCTCTATGACTCTGTGCTGTTGTGCTCTATGATTCTATCACTCTCTGCTGTAGTGCTCTATGACTCTATGCTTTAGTGCTCTATGACTCTGTGCTCGACTGCTCTATGATTCTATGACCCTGTGCTGTAGTGCTCTATGACTCTATGACTCTGTGCTGTAGTGCTCTATCACTCTATGACACTGTGCTGTAGTTCTCTATGACTCTATGACTCTATGCTGTAGTGCTCTATGACACCAAGACTGTGCTGTAGTGCTCTATGAATCTGTGACTCTGTGCTATTGTACTCTATGATTCTATTACTCTGTGCTGTAGTGCTCTATGTCTCTGTGCTGTAGTGCTCTATGACTCTATGACTCTGTGCTATATTACTCTATGATTCTATGACTCTGTGCTGTACTGCTCTATGATTCTATGACTCTGTGCTGTAGTGCTCTATGACTCTGTGCTGTATTGCTCTATGACTCTGTGCTGTAGTGCTCTATGGCTCTATGACTCCGTGCTGTAGTGCTCTATGACTCTATGCTGTAGTGCTCTATGACTGTGCTCTAGCGCTCTATGATTCTATAACTCTCTGCTGTAGTGCTCTATGACTCTGTGCTGTAGTGCTCTATGACTATGACTCTGTCCTGTAGTGCTCTATGACTCTGTGCTGTTGTGCTCTATGACTCTATGACTCTGTGCTGTAATGCTCTATGACTCTATGACTCTGTGCTGTAATGCTCTATGACTCTATGACTCTGTGCTGTTGTGCTCTATGGTTCTATGACTCTGTGCTGTTGTGCTCTATGACTCTATGCTGTAGTGCTCTATGACTGTGCTCTAGCGCTCTATGATTCTATAACTCTCTGCTGTAGTGCTCTATGACTCTGTGCTGTAGTGCTCTATGACTATGACTCTGTCCTGTAGTGCTCTATGACTCTGTGCTGTTGTGCTCTATGACTCTATGACTCTGTGCTGTAATGCTCTATGACTCTATGACTCTGTGCTGTAATGCTCTATGACTCTATGACTCTGTGCTGTTGTGCTCTATGGTTCTATGACTCTGTGCTGTTGTGCTCTATAATTCTATCACTCTCTGCTGTAGTGCTCTATGACTCTATGCTGTAGTGCTCTATGACTCTGTCCTGTAGTGCTCTATGACTCTACAACTCTGTGCCTTAGTGCTCTATGACTGTGCTGTAGTGCTCTATGACTCTATGACTCTGTGCTGTAGTGCTCTATGACGCTGTGCTGTAATGCTCTATCACTCTATGACTCTGTGCTCTGGTGCTCTGTGAGACTATGACTCTGTGCTGTAGTGCTCTCTGACTCTGTGACTCTGTGACTCTGTGCTGTACTGCTCTATGATTCTATGACTCTGTGCTGTAGTGCTCTATGACTCTGTGCTGTAGTGCTTTATGACTCTATGACTCTCTGCTGTAGTGCTCTATGACTCTGTGCTTTAGTGCTCTTTGACTCTATGACTCTGTGCTGTAGTGCTTTATGTCTCTTTGACTCTGTGCTGTAGTGCTCTATGACTCTATGCCTGTGCTGTAGTGCTCTATGACTCTGTGCTGTAGTGCTCTATGATTCTATGACTCTGTGCTGTAATGCTCTATGACTCTATGACTCTGTGCTCTAGTGCTCTATGATTCTATGACTCTGTGCTGTAGTGCTCTATGACTCTGTGCTGTAGTGCTCTATGACTCTATGACTCTGTGCTGTAGTTCTCTATGATTCTATGACTCTGTGCTGTAGTGCTCTATGACTCTATGACTCTTTGCTGTGGTGCTCTATGACTCTATCACTAGGTGCTGTAGTGCTCTTTGGCTCTATGACTCTGTGCTATAGTACTCTATGATTCTATGACTCTGTTCTGTAGTGCTCTATGATTCTATGACTCTGTGCTGCAGTGCTCTATGACTCCAAGACTGTGCTGTAGTGCTCTATGACTCTGTGCTGTAGTGCTCTATGATTCTACGACTCTGTGCTGTAGTGCTTTATGACTCTATGACTCTGTGCTCTAGTGCTCTATGATTCTATGACTCTGTGCTGTAGTGCTCTATGACTCTGTGCTGTAGTGCTCTATGACTCTATGACTCTGTGCTGTAGTTCTCTATGATTCTATGACTCTGTGCTGTAGTGCTCTATGACTCTATGACTCTTTGCTGTGGTGCTCTATGACTCTATCACCTGGTGCTGTAGTGCTCTTTGGCTCTATGACTCTGTGCTGTAGTTCTCTATGGCTCTATGACTCTGTGCTGTAGTGCTCTATGATTCTACGACCCCGTGCTTTAGTGCTTTATGACTCTATGACTCTGTGCTGTTGTGCTGTATGATTCTCTGACTCTGTGCTGTAGTGCTTTATGACTCCAAGACTGTGCTGTAGTGCTCTATGATTCTATGACTCTGTGCTGTGGTGCTTTATGACTCTATGACCCTGTGCTCTAGTGCTCTATGATTCTATGACTCTGTGCTGTAGTGCTCTATGACTCTATGACTCTGTGCTGTATTGCTCTATGACTCTGTGCTGTAGTTCTCTATGGCTCTATGACTCTGTGCTGTTGTGCTCTATGATTCTATCACTCTCTGCTGTAGTGCTCTATGACTCTATGCTTTAGTGCTCTATGACTCTGTGCTCAACTGCTCTATGATTCTATGACCCTGTGCTGTAGTGCTCTATGACTCTATGACTCTGTGCTGTAGTGCTCTATCACTCTATGACACTGTGCTGTAGTTCTCTATGACTCTATGACTCTATGCTGTAGTGCTCTATGACACCAAGACTGTGCTGTAGTGCTCTATGAATCTGTGACTCTGTGCTATTGTACTCTATGATTCTATTACTCTGTGCTGTAGTGCTCTATGTCTCTGTGCTGTAGTGCTCTATGACTCTATGACTCTGTGCTATATTACTCTATGATTCTATGACTCTGTGCTGTACTGCTCTATGATTCTATGACTCTGTGCTGTAGTGCTCTATGACTCTGTGCTGTATTGCTCTATGACTCTGTGCTGTAGTGCTCTATGGCTCTATGACTCCGTGCTGTAGTGCTCTATGACTCTATGCTGTAGTGCTCTATGACTGTGCTCTAGCGCTCTATGATTCTATAACTCTCTGCTGTAGTGCTCTATGACTCTGTGCTGTAGTGCTCTATGACTATGACTCTGTCCTGTAGTGCTCTATGACTCTGTGCTGTTGTGCTCTATGACTCTATGACTCTGTGCTGTAATGCTCTATGACTCTATGACTCTGTGCTGTAATGCTCTATGACTCTATGACTCTGTGCTGTTGTGCTCTATGGTTCTATGACTCTGTGCTGTTGTGCTCTATGACTCTATGCTGTAGTGCTCTATGACTGTGCTCTAGCGCTCTATGATTCTATAACTCTCTGCTGTAGTGCTCTATGACTCTGTGCTGTAGTGCTCTATGACTATGACTCTGTCCTGTAGTGCTCTATGACTCTGTGCTGTTGTGCTCTATGACTCTATGACTCTGTGCTGTAATGCTCTATGACTCTATGACTCTGTGCTGTAATGCTCTATGACTCTATGACTCTGTGCTGTTGTGCTCTATGGTTCTATGACTCTGTGCTGTTGTGCTCTATAATTCTATCACTCTCTGCTGTAGTGCTCTATGACTCTATGCTGTAGTGCTCTATGACTCTGTCCTGTAGTGCTCTATGACTCTACAACTCTGTGCCTTAGTGCTCTATGACTGTGCTGTAGTGCTCTATGACTCTATGACTCTGTGCTGTAGTGCTCTATGACGCTGTGCTGTAATGCTCTATCACTCTATGACTCTGTGCTCTGGTGCTCTGTGAGACTATGACTCTGTGCTGTAGTGCTCTCTGACTCTGTGACTCTGTGACTCTGTGCTGTACTGCTCTATGATTCTATGACTCTGTGCTGTAGTGCTCTATGACTCTGTGCTGTAGTGCTTTATGACTCTATGACTCTCTGCTGTAGTGCTCTATGACTCTGTGCTTTAGTGCTCTTTGACTCTATGACTCTGTGCTGTAGTGCTTTATGTCTCTTTGACTCTGTGCTGTAGTGCTCTATGACTCTATGCCTGTGCTGTAGTGCTCTATGACTCTGTGCTGTAGTGCTCTATGATTCTATGACTCTCTGCTGTAATGCTCTATGACTCTATGACTCTGTGCTCTAGTGCTCTATGATTCTATGACTCTGTGCTGTAGTGCTCTATGACTCTGTGCTGTAGTGCTCTATGACTCTATGACTCTGTGCTGTAGTTCTCTATGATTCTATGACTCTGTGCTGTAGTGCTCTATGACTCTATGACTCTTTGCTGTGGTGCTCTATGACTCTATCACTAGGTGCTGTAGTGCTCTTTGGCTCTATGACTCTGTGCTATAGTACTCTATGATTCTATGACTCTGTTCTGTAGTGCTCTATGATTCTATGACTCTGTGCTGCAGTGCTCTATGACTCCAAGACTGTGCTGTAGTGCTCTATGACTCTGTGCTGTAGTGCTCTATGATTCTACGACTCTGTGCTGTAGTGCTTTATGACTCTATGACTCTGTGCTCTAGTGCTCTATGATTCTATGACTCTGTGCTGTAGTGCTCTATGACTCTGTGCTGTAGTGCTCTATGACTCTATGACTCTGTGCTGTAGTTCTCTATGATTCTATGACTCTGTGCTGTAGTGCTCTATGACTCTATGACTCTTTGCTGTGGTGCTCTATGACTCTATCACCTGGTGCTGTAGTGCTCTTTGGCTCTATGACTCTGTGCTGTAGTGCTCCATGATTCTATGACTCTGTGCTGTAGTGCTCTATGACTCCAAGACTGTGCTGTAGTGCTCTATGAATCTGTGACTCTGTGCTATTGATCTCTATGATTCTATTACTCTGTGCTGTACTGCTCTATGACTCTGTGCTGTAGTGCTCTATGACTGTATGACTCTGTGCTATAGTACCCTATGATTCTATGACTCCGTGCTGTACTGCTCTATGATTCTACGACTCTGGGCTGTAGTGCTCTATGACTCTATGTCTCTGGGCTGTATTGCTCTATGACTCTGTGCTGTAGTGCTCTATGGCTCTATGACTCTGTGCTGTAGTGCTCTATGATTCTATGACTCTCTGCTGTAGTGCTCTATGACTCTATGCTGTAGTGCTCTATGACTCTGTGCTCTAGCTCTCTATGATTCTATAACTCTGTGCTGTAGTGCTCTATGACTCTGTGCTGTTGTGCTCTAGGACTCTATGACTCTGTGCTGTAGTGCTCTATGACTCTATGACTCTGTGCTGTAGTGCTCTATGACTCTATGACTCTGTGCTGTAATGCTCTATGACTCTATCACTCGGTGCGGTAGTGCTCTTTGGCTCTATGACTCTGTGCTGTAGTGCTCCATGATTCTATGACTCTGTGCCGTAGTGCTCTATGACTCTGTGCTGTAGTGCTCTGTGACTTTATGCTGTAGTGCTCTATGACTCTATGACTGTGCTGTAGTGCTCTATGACTCTATGACTCTGGGCTGTAGTGCTCGATGACTCTGTGCTGTATTTCTCTATGACTCTATGACTGTGCTGTAGTGCTCTATGACTCTATGACTCTTTGCTGTGGTGCTCTATGACTCTATGACTCTGTGCTGTAATGCTCTATGACTCTATCACTCGGTGCTGTAGTGCTCTTTGGCTCTATGACTCTGTGCTGTAGTGCTCCATGATTCTATGACTCTGTGCTGTAGTGCTCTATGACTCTATGACTGTGCTGTAGTGCTCTATGACTCTGTGCTGTAGTGCTCTATCACTCTATGACACTGTGCTGTAGTTCTCCATGTCTCTTTGACTCTGTGCTGTAGTGCTCTCTGACTAGATGACTCTCTGCTGTACTGCTCTGTGACTCTGTTGTGTAGTGCTCTATGACTTTATGACTCTGTGCTGTATTGCTCTATGACTCTGTGCTGTAGTGCTCTGTGACTCTGTGCTGTAGTGCTCTATGGCTCTAGGACTCTGTGCTGTAGTGCTCTATGACTCTGTGCTGTAGTGCTCTATGACTGTGCTGTAGTGCTCTATGACTGTATGACTCTGTGCTGTAGTGCTCTATGATGCTATGACTGTTCTATAGTGCTCTATCACTCTATGACTGTGCTGTAGTGCTCTATAACTCTATGACTCTGTGCTGTAGTGCTCTATGACTCTGTGCTGTACTGCTCTATGACTCTGTGCTTTCGTGCTCTTTGACTCTGTGACTCTGTGCTGTAGTGCTCCATGTCTCCTTGACTCTGTGCTGTAGTGCTCTATGATTCTACGACTCTGTGCTGTAGTGCTCTATGTCTCTGTGACTCTGTGCTGTAGTGCTCTATGTCTCTATGACTCTCTGCTGTACTGCTCTATGACTCTATGACTCTGTGCTGTAGTGCTCTCTGACTCTGTACTGTAGTGCTCTATGATCCTATCACTCTGTGCTGTAGTGTTCTGTGACTCTGTGCTGTAGTGCTCTATGACTCTATGAATCTGTGCTGTAGTGCTCTATGACTCTATGACTCTATGCTGTAGTGCTCTATGACTCCAAGACTGTGTGTAGTGCTCTATCACTCTATGACACTATGCTGTAGTGCTCTATGTCTCTATGACTCTGTACTGTAGTGCTCTATGACTATGCTGTAGTGCTCTATGACTCTCTGACTCTATGGTGTAGTGCTCTATGAATCCAAGACTGTGCTGTAGTGCTCTATGACTCTATGACTCTGTGCTGTTGTGCTCTATGATTCTATCACTCTCTGCTGTAGTGCTCTATGACTCTATGCTGTAGTGCTCTATGACTCTCTGCTGTAGTGCTCTATGACTCTACGAATCTGTGCCTTAGTGCTCTATGACTGTGCTGTAGTGCTCTATGACTCTATCACTCTGTGCTGTAGTGCTCTATGACGCTGTGCTGTAATGCTCTATCACTCTATGACTCTGTGCTCCAGTGCTCTGTGAGACTATGACTCTGTGCTGTAGTGCTCTCTGACTCTGTGACTCTGTGACTCTGTGCTGTAGTGCTCTATGACTCAAAGACTGTGCTGTAGTGCTCTATGACTCTGTGACTCTGTGCTATTGTACTCTATGATTCTATTACTCTGTGCTGTAGTGCTCTATGACTCTATGACTCTGTGCTATAGTACTCTAAGATTCTATGACTCTGTGCTGTAGTGCTCTATGACTGTGATGTAGTGCTCTATGACTGTATGACTCTGTGCTGTAGTTCTCTCTGACTCTATACTGTAGTGCTCTATGACCCTATAACTCTGTACAGCAGTGCTCTTTGACTCTGTGACTCCGTGCTGTAGTGCTCTGTGTCTCTTTGACTCTGTGCTGTAGTGCTCTATGATTCTATGACTCTGTGCTGTAGTGCTCTATGACTCTGTGCTGTAGTGTTCTGTGACTCTGTGCTGTAGTTCTCTATGACTCTATGACTCTGTGCTGTAATGCTCTATGACTCTATCACTCGGTGCTGTAGTGCTCTTTGGCTCTATGACTCTGTGCTGTAGTGCTCCCTGATTCTATGACTCTCTACCGTAGTGCTCTATGACTCTGTGCGATAGTGCTCTATGACTCTATGACTCTGTGCTGTAGTGCTCTATGATGCTATGACTGTTCTATAGTGCTCTATCACTCTATGACTCTGTGCTGTAGTGCTCTATAACTCTATGACTCTGTGCTGTAGTGCTCTATGACTCTGTGCTGTACTGCTCTATGACTCTGTGCTTTCGTGCTCTTTGACTCTGTGACTCTGTGCTGTAGTGCTCCATGTCTCTTTGACTCTGTGCTGTAGTGCTCTATGATTCTACGACTCTGTGCTGTAGTGCTCTATGTCTCTGTGACTCTGTGCTGTAGTGCTCTCTGACTCTGTACTGTAGTGCTCTATGATCCTATCACTCTGTGCTGTAGTGTTCTGTGACTCTGTGCTGTAGTGCTCTATGACTCTATGAATCTGTGCTGTAGTGCTCTATCACTCTATGACACTGTGCTGTAGTGCTCTATGTCTCTATGACTCCGTGCTGTAGTGCTCTATGACTATGCTGTAG
>NW_027278243.1:0-12952 GCF_030028105.1 Mobula birostris
TGAAACTCGAGCTCTGAATATCCTGATCTGATAGTACTGCTCTGATATTCCTTCCCTGAAACTCATGCCTTGAAACCCCTGCCCTGAAACTACAGCCCTGAATCTCCTGTCCTGAATCTCGTACGCGGAAACTCATGAGCCGAAACAATTGACCTGAATCTCCCGTCCTGAAACTTCTACCCCGGAACTACTGACCTGAAACTCCTGCCCAGAAACTGATGACTTTGAAACCCCTGCCCTGAAACTCCAGCCCTGAATCTCCAGCCCTGAATCTTCTACCCTGAATCTCCTAAACTGAAAATCATGCCCCGAAACTACGGACCTGAAACTGCTGCCCAGAGACTGATGACCTTGAAACTCCTGCCCTGAAACAGCTGCCCTGAATCACCTGCTCTAAATCTCCCGCCCTGAATCCACTGCACATAAACTGATGCCCTCAAACTCCTGCCCTGAATCTCTTGCACTGAACCTCCTGGCCTAAAACTCCTGCCCTAGCACTCCTGCCCTGAAACTAAAGCCCGGAGAATCCTGACATGAAACTCCTGCCATGAATCTCCTTCTCTGCAATTCCTGCCCTGAATCTCCCGCCCTGAAACTCCTTCCCTGAAATTCATGCCCTGAAACTCCTGCCCAGACACTGATGACGTTGAAACCCCTGCCGCGAAACTCCAGCTCTGAATCTCCGGCCCTGAATCTCCTACCCTGAAACTGCTTCCTTGAAACTACTGGCCTGAAACCCCTGCCCTGAAACTCCAGCCCTGAATCTCCGGCCCGGAAACAGCTGCCCTGAATCACCTGCCCTTAATCTCGTATCCAGAAACTCATGCGCCAAAACTACTGACCTGAAACTACTGCTCAGAAACTGATGACCTTGAAACTCTTGCCCTGAACCTCCTGCCCTGAAACAGCTGCCCTGAATCACCTGACCTGAAACTCCAGCTCTGAATTCCTGCCCTGATACTACTGCCCCGAATCTCCAGCACTGAAACACATGCCTTGAAACTCCTGCCAGGAAAACCCTTCCGTGAATCTCCTTCCCTGAAACTCCTGCCTGAATCAACTGCCGTGAAACTGGTGCCCTGAAACTCCTGCCCTGAACCTCCAGCCATGATTCTCCTACCCTGAATCTCATGCCCAGACACTCCGGATCTGAAACTCGTGCCCTGAATCTCCTTCCCGGAAGCCCATGCCCTGAAACTCCTGCAAAGAAATTCCAGCCCTGAATGCCCTGCCTTTAATCTCCTGCCCTAAAACTCCTACATTGAATCTCCGGCCCTGAAACTACAGCCCTGAAACTCGAGCTCTGAATATCCTGATCTGATAGTACTGCTCTGATATTCCTTCCCTGAAACTCATGCCTTGAAACCCCTGCCCTGAAACTACAGCCCTGAATCTCCTGTCCTGAATCTCGTACGCGGAAACTCATGAGCCGAAACAATTGACCTGAATCTCCCGTCCTGAAACTTCTACCCCGGAACTACTGACCTGAAACTCCTGCCCAGAAACTGATGACTTTGAAACCCCTGCCCTGAAACTCCAGCCCTGAATCTCCAGCCCTGAATCTTCTACCCTGAATCTCCTAAACTGAAAATCATGCCCCGAAACTACGGACCTGAAACTGCTGCCCAGAGACTGATGACCTTGAAACTCCTGCCCTGAAACAGCTGCCCTGAATCACCTGCTCTAAATCTCCCGCCCTGAATCCACTGCACATAAACTGATGCCCTCAAACTCCTGCCCTGAATCTCTTGCACTGAACCTCCTGGCCTAAAACTCCTGCCCTAGCACTCCTGCCCTGAAACTAAAGCCCGGAGAATCCTGACATGAAACTCCTGCCATGAATCTCCTTCTCTGCAATTCCTGCCCTGAATCTCCCGCCCTGAAACTCCTTCCCTGAAATTCATGCCCTGAAACTCCTGCCCAGACACTGATGACGTTGAAACCCCTGCCGCGAAACTCCAGCTCTGAATCTCCGGCCCTGAATCTCCTACCCTGAAACTGCTTCCTTGAAACTACTGGCCTGAAACCCCTGCCCTGAAACTCCAGCCCTGAATCTCCGGCCCGGAAACAGCTGCCCTGAATCACCTGCCCTTAATCTCGTATCCAGAAACTCATGCGCCAAAACTACTGACCTGAAACTACTGCTCAGAAACTGATGACCTTGAAACTCTTGCCCTGAACCTCCTGCCCTGAAACAGCTGCCCTGAATCACCTGACCTGAAACTCCAGCTCTGAATTCCTGCCCTGATACTACTGCCCCGAATCTCCAGCACTGAAACACATGCCTTGAAACTCCTGCCAGGAAAACCCTTCCGTGAATCTCCTTCCCTGAAACTCCTGCCTGAATCAACTGCCGTGAAACTGGTGCCCTGAAACTCCTGCCCTGAACCTCCAGCCATGATTCTCCTACCCTGAATCTCATGCCCAGACACTCCGGATCTGAAACTCGTGCCCTGAATCTCCTTCCCGGAAGCCCATGCCCTGAAACTCCTGCAAAGAAATTCCAGCCCTGAATGCCCTGCCTTTAATCTCCTGCCCTAAAACTCCTACATTGAATCTCCGGCCCTGAAACTACAGCCCTGAAACTCGAGCTCTGAATATCCTGATCTGATAGTACTGCTCTGATATTCCTTCCCTGAAACTCATGCCTTGAAACCCCTGCCCTGAAACTACAGCCCTGAATCTCCTGTCCTGAATCTCGTACGCGGAAACTCATGAGCCGAAACAATTGACCTGAATCTCCCGTCCTGAAACTTCTACCCCGGAACTACTGACCTGAAACTCCTGCCCAGAAACTGATGACTTTGAAACCCCTGCCCTGAAACTCCAGCCCTGAATCTCCAGCCCTGAATCTTCTACCCTGAATCTCCTAAACTGAAAATCATGCCCCGAAACTACGGACCTGAAACTGCTGCCCAGAGACTGATGACCTTGAAACTCCTGCCCTGAACCTCCTGCCCTGAAACAGCTGCCCTGAATCACCTGCTCTAAATCTCCCGCCCTGAATCCACTGCACATAAACTGATGCCCTCAAACTCCTGCCCTGAATCTCTTGCACTGAACCTCCTGGCCTAAAACTCCTGCCCTAGCACTCCTGCCCTGAAACTAAAGCCCGGAGAATCCTGACATGAAACTCCTGCCATGAATCTCCTTCTCTGCAATTCCTGCCCTGAATCTCCCGCCCTGAAACTCCTTCCCTGAAATTCATGCCCTGAAACTCCTGCCCAGACACTGATGACGTTGAAACCCCTGCCGCGAAACTCCAGCTCTGAATCTCCGGCCCTGAATCTCCTACCCTGAAACTGCTTCCTTGAAACTACTGGCCTGAAACCCCTGCCCTGAAACTCCAGCCCTGAATCTCCGGCCCGGAAACAGCTGCCCTGAATCACCTGCCCTTAATCTCGTACCCAGAAACTCATGCGCCAAAACTACTGACCTGAAACTACTGCTCAGAAACTGATGACCTTGAAACTCTTGCCCTGAACCTCCTGCCCTGAAACAGCTGCCCTGAATCACCTGCTCTGAATCTCCTGCCCTGCATCCACTGCACATAAACTGATGCCCACCAACTCCTGCCCTGAAACTCTTGCACTGAATCTCCTGCCCTGAAACTCCTGCCCCAACACTCCTGCCCTGAA
Organism: Mobula birostris; assembly: GCF_030028105.1. Classification (NCBI taxonomy): domain Eukaryota; kingdom Metazoa; phylum Chordata; class Chondrichthyes; order Myliobatiformes; family Myliobatidae; genus Mobula; species Mobula birostris. Next base: position 3,639 of record NW_027278243.1, read on the forward strand.
TCACCTGCACTGAAACTCATGCCCTGAAACTCCTGACAGGAACCTCCTGCCGTGAATCTCCTTCCCGGCAACACCAGCCCTTAATGTCATGCCCTGAAACTACTTTCTGGAGACTCCTTCCCTGAATGTCCTACCCTGAAACACATGCCTTGAACCTCCTGCCACGAAACCCCTCCCGTGAATCTCCTTTCCTGAAACTCCTGCCCTGAATCAACTGCCCTGAATCTCCGGCCCTGAATCTCCTACCCTGAAATGCATGCCCTGAAACTACTGACCTGAACCTCATGCCCAGAAACAGACGACCTTGAAACTCCTGCCCTGAAACACATGAGTTGAACTCCTACCACGAATCCCGTGCCGTGAATCTCCTTCCCTGAAACTCCTGCCCTGAATCAACAGCCCTGATAGCACGGCCCTGAAGGGCCTTCCCTGAAACTCCTGCCCTGAGACTACTGACCTCAAACCCTTGCCAGGAATCTGATGACCTTGAAACTCCTGCCCTGAAACTCCAGCCCTGAATCTTCTGCCCTGAATCTCCGACCCTGAAACTCACGCCCTGAAACCACTGCCCTGAAACTCCAGCCCTGAATCTCCTGCCCTGAAACACATGACTTGAATCCCCTGCCGTGAATCTCCTTCCCTGGAACTCCTGCTCTGAATCAACAGCCCTGATAGCACGGCCTGAAAGGCCTTCCCTGAAACTCCTGCTCTGAAACTCCAGCACTGAATCTCCTGCCCTGAATCTCCGACACTGAAACCCACGCCCTGAAACCGCTGACCTGAAACTCCTGCCCTGAATCACCTGCCCTGAAACTACTGCTCTGAATCTCCAGCTCTGAATCCCCGACCCTGAATCTTCGACCCTGAATCTCCGACTCTGAAGCTGATGCCCCTAAACTACTGACCTGACACTCCTGCCCTGAAACTACTGACCTCAAACTCCTGCCCCAAAACCGATGACCTTGAAACTCCTGCCCTGAAACAGCTGCCCCTGAATCAGCTGCACTGAAACGCTTGCTCTGAACCTCCTGCCCTGAAACTCCTTCCCTGAAACTCATGCCCTGAAACTGATGACCTTGAAACTCCTGCCCTGAATCTCCTGCCCTCAAACCACTGGCCTGAATCACCTGCCGTGAAACTCCTGCCCTGAATCTCCTTCCCTGAAACTACAGCCCTGAAACTCACGCCCTGAATCTACTATCCTGAAACTCCTGGCCAGAAACTGATAACCTTGAAAACCCTGTCCTGAAATTCCAGCCCTGAATCTCCGGCCCTGAATCTCCTATCCTGAAACTGCTGCTCTGTATCTCCTGCACTGAGTCTGCTGCCCTCAAACTCTTGCCCTGAAACTCTTGCACTGAATCTCCTCCCCAGAAACTCCTGCCCTGACACCCCCGCGCTGAATTACCTGCACTGAAATTCATGCCCTGAAACTCCTGACATGAAATTCCAGCCGTCAATCTCCTGCCCTGAATCTCCCACCCTGAAACTCATTCCCCGAAATTACTGACCTGAAACGCCTGGCCAGAAACTGATGACCTTGAAAGCCCTGCCCTGAAACTCCAGCCCTGAATCTCCAGCCCTGAATCTTCTACCCTGAATCTCCTGCCCTGAAACTCATGCCCTGAAACTACTGACCTGAAACTCCTGCCCAGAAACTGATGACTCTGAAACTCCTGCCCTGAATCACCTGCCCTGAAACTCCTGCTCTGAATCTCCTGCCCTTATACTACTGCCCTGAATCTCCTGCACTGAGTCTGCTGCCCTCAAACTCCTGCCCTGAAACTCTTGCACTGAATCTCCTCCCCTGAAACCCTTGTCATAACATCCCTGCCCTGAATCACCTGCACTGAAAATCATGCCCTGAAACTCCTGACATGAAACACCTGCTCTGAATCACCTGACCTGAAACTCCAGCTCTGAATTCCTGCCCTGATACTACTGCCCCGAATCTCCAGCACTGAAACACATGCCTTGAAACCCCTGCCAGGAAAACCCTTCCGTGAATCTCCTTCCCTGAAACTCCTGCCTGAATCAACTGCCGTGAAACTGGTGCCCTGAAACTCCTGCCCTGAACCTCCAGCCATGATTCTCCTACCCTGAATCTCATGCCCAGACACTCCGGATCTGAAACTCGTGCCCTGAATCTCCTTCCCGGAAGCCCATGCCCTGAAACTCCTGCAAAGAAATTCCAGCCCTGAATGCCCTGCCTTTAATCTCCTGCCCTAAAACTCCTACATTGAATCTCCGGCCCTGAAACTACAGCCCTGAAACTCGAGCTCTGAATATCCTGATCTGATAGTACTGCTCTGATATTCCTTCCCTGAAACTCATGCCTTGAAACCCCTGCCCTGAAACTACAGCCCTGAATCTCCTGTCCTGAATCTCGTACGCGGAAACTCATGAGCCGAAACAATTGACCTGAATCTCCCGTCCTGAAACTTCTACCCCGGAACTACTGACCTGAAACTCCTGCCCAGAAACTGATGACTTTGAAACCCCTGCCCTGAAACTCCAGCCCTGAATCTCCAGCCCTGAATCTTCTACCCTGAATCTCCTAAACTGAAAATCATGCCCCGAAACTACGGACCTGAAACTGCTGCCCAGAGACTGATGACCTTGAAACTCCTGCCCTGAAACAGCTGCCCTGAATCACCTGCTCTAAATCTCCCGCCCTGAATCCACTGCACATAAACTGATGCCCTCAAACTCCTGCCCTGAATCTCTTGCACTGAACCTCCTGGCCTAAAACTCCTGCCCTAGCACTCCTGCCCTGAAACTAAAGCCCGGAGAATCCTGACATGAAACTCCTGCCATGAATCTCCTTCTCTGCAATTCCTGCCCTGAATCTCCCGCCCTGAAACTCCTTCCCTGAAATTCATGCCCTGAAACTCCTGCCCAGACACTGATGACGTTGAAACCCCTGCCGCGAAACTCCAGCTCTGAATCTCCGGCCCTGAATCTCCTACCCTGAAACTGCTTCCTTGAAACTACTGGCCTGAAACCCCTGCCCTGAAACTCCAGCCCTGAATCTCCGGCCCGGAAACAGCTGCCCTGAATCACCTGCCCTTAATCTCGTACCCAGAAACTCATGCGCCAAAACTACTGACCTGAAACTACTGCTCAGAAACTGATGACCTTGAAACTCTTGCCCTGAACCTCCTGCCCTGAAACAGCTGCCCTGAATCACCTGCTCTGAATCTCCTGCCCTGCATCCACTGCACATAAACTGATGCCCACCAACTCCTGCCCTGAAACTCTTGCACTGAATCTCCTGCCCTGAAACTCCTGCCCCAACACTCCTGCCCTGAATCACCTGCACTGAAACTCATGCCCTGAAACTCCTGACAGGAACCTCCTGCCGTGAATCTCCTTCCCGGCAACGCCAGCCCTTAATGTCATGCCCTGAAACTACTTTCTGGAGACTCCTTCCCTGAATGTCCTACCCTGAAACACATGCCTTGAACCTCCTGCCACGAAACCCCTCCCGTGAATCTCCTTTCCTGAAACTCCTGCCCTGAATCAACTGCCCTGAATCTCCGGCCCTGAATCTCCTACCCTGAAATGCATGCCCTGAAATTACTGACCTGAACCTCATGCCCAGAAACAGACGACCTTGAAACTCCTGCCCTGAAACACATGAGTTGAACTCCTACCACGAATCCCGTGCCGTGAATCTCCTTCCCTGAAACTCCTGCCCTGAATCAACAGCCCTGATAGCACGGCCCTGAAGGGCCTTCCCTGAAACTCCTGCCCTGAGACTACTGACCTCAAACCCTTGCCAGGAATCTGATGACCTTGAAACTCCTGCCCTGAAACTCCAGCCCTGAATCTTCTGCCCTGAATCTCCGACCCTGAAACTCACGCCCTGAAACCACTGCCCTGAAACTCCAGCCCTGAATCTCCTGCCCTGAAACACATGACTTGAATCCCCTGCCGTGAATCTCCTTCCCTGGAACTCCTGCTCTGAATCAACAGCCCTGATAGCACGGCCTGAAAGGCCTTCCCTGAAACTCCTGCTCTGAAACTCCAGCACTGAATCTCCTGCCCTGAATCTCCGACACTGAAACCCACGCCCTGAAACCGCTGACCTGAAACCCCTGCCCTGAATCACCTGCCCTGAAACTACTGCTCTGAATCTCCAGCTCTGAATCCCCGACCCTGAATCTTCGACCCTGAATCTCCGACTCTGAAGCTGATGCCCCTAAACTACTGACCTGACACTCCTGCCCTGAAACTACTGACCTCAAACTCCTGCCCCAAAACCGATGACCTTGAAACTCCTGCCCTGAAACAGCTGCCCCTGAATCAGCTGCACTGAAACGCTTGCTCTGAACCTCCTGCCCTGAAACTCCTTCCCTGAAACTCATGCCCTGAAACTGATGACCTTGAAACTCCTGCCCTGAATCTCCTGCCCTCAAACCACTGGCCTGAATCACCTGCCGTGAAACTCCTGCCCTGAATCTCCTTCCCTGAAACTACAGCCCTGAAACTCACGCCCTGAATCTATTATCCTGAAACTCCTGGCCAGAAACTGATAACCTTGAAAACCCTGTCCTGAAATTCCAGCCCTGAATCTCCGGCCCTGAATCTCCTATCCTGAAACTGCTGCTCTGTATCTCCTGCACTGAGTCTGCTGCCCTCAAACTCTTGCCCTGAAACTCTTGCACTGAATCTCCTCCCCAGAAACTCCTGCCCTGACACCCCCGCGCTGAATTACCTGCACTGAAATTCATGCCCTGAAACTCCTGACATGAAATTCCAGCCGTCAATCTCCTGCCCTGAATCTCCCACCCTGAAACTCATTCCCCGAAATTACTGACCTGAAACGCCTGGCCAGAAACTGATGACCTTGAAAGCCCTGCCCTGAATCTCTGGCCCTGAGTCTCCTACACTGAAACTCATGCCCCGAAACTACTGACCTGAAACTCCTACCCAGAAACTGATGACTCTGAAACTCCTGCCCTGAATCTCTTGCCCTGAAACAGCTTCCCTGAATCACCTGCCCTGAGTCTGCTGCCCTCAAACTCCTGCCCTGAAACTCTTGCACTGAATCTCCTCCCCAGAAACTCCTGCCCTGACACCCCCGCGCTGAATTACCTGCACTGAAATTCATGCCCTGAAACTCCTGACATGAAATTCCAGCCGTCAATCTCCTGCCCTGAATCTCCCACCCTGAAACTCATTCCCCGAAATTACTGACCTGAAACGCCTGGCCAGAAACTGATGACCTTGAAAGCCCTGCCCTGAAACTCCAGCCCTGAATCTCCAGCCCTGAATCTTCTACCCTGAATCTCCTGCCCTGAAACTCATGCCCTGAAACTACTGACCTGAAACTCCTGCCCAGAAACTGATGACTCTGAAACTCCTGCCCTGAATCACCTGCCCTGAAACTCCTGCTCTGAATCTCCTGCCCTTATACTACTGCCCTGAATCTCCTGCACTGAGTCTGCTGCCCTCAAACTCCTGCCCTGAAACTCTTGCACTGAATCTCCTCCCCTGAAACCCTTGTCATAACATCCCTGCCCTGAATCACCTGCACTGAAAATCATGCCCTGAAACTCCTGACATGAAACACCTGCTCTGAATCACCTGACCTGAAACTCCAGCTCTGAATTCCTGCCCTGATACTACTGCCCCGAATCTCCAGCACTGAAACACATGCCTTGAAACCCCTGCCAGGAAAACCCTTCCGTGAATCTCCTTCCCTGAAACTCCTGCCTGAATCAACTGCCGTGAAACTGGTGCCCTGAAACTCCTGCCCTGAACCTCCAGCCATGATTCTCCTACCCTGAATCTCATGCCCAGACACTCCGGATCTGAAACTCGTGCCCTGAATCTCCTTCCCGGAAGCCCATGCCCTGAAACTCCTGCAAAGAAATTCCAGCCCTGAATGCCCTGCCTTTAATCTCCTGCCCTAAAACTCCTACATTGAATCTCCGGCCCTGAAACTAGAGCCCTGAAACTCGAGCTCTGAATATCCTGATCTGATAGTACTGCTCTGATATTCCTTCCCTGAAACTCATGCCTTGAAATCCCTGCCCTGAAACTACAGCCCTGAATCTCCTGTCCTGAATCTCGTACGCGGAAACTCATGAGCCGAAACAATTGACCTGAATCTCCCGTCCTGAAACTTCTACCCCGGAACTACTGACCTGAAACTCCTGCCCAGAAACTGATGACTTTGAAACCCCTGCCCTGAAACTCCAGCCCTGAATCTCCAGCCCTGAATCTTCTACCCTGAATCTCCTAAACTGAAAATCATGCCCCGAAACTACGGACCTGAAACTGCTGCCCAGAGACTGATGACCTTGAAACTCCTGCCCTGAAACAGCTGCCCTGAATCACCTGCTCTAAATCTCCCGCCCTGAATCCACTGCACATAAACTGATGCCCTCAAACTCCTGCCCTGAATCTCTTGCACTGAACCTCCTGGCCTAAAACTCCTGCCCTAGCACTCCTGCCCTGAAACTAAAGCCCGGAGAATCCTGACATGAAACTCCTGCCATGAATCTCCTTCTCTGCAATTCCTGCCCTGAATCTCCCGCCCTGAAACTCCTTCCCTGAAATTCATGCCCTGAAACTCCTGCCCAGACACTGATGACGTTGAAACCCCTGCCGCGAAACTCCAGCTCTGAATCTCCGGCCCTGAATCTCCTACCCTGAAACTGCTTCCTTGAAACTACTGGCCTGAAACCCCTGCCCTGAAACTCCAGCCCTGAATCTCCGGCCCGGAAACAGCTGCCCTGAATCACCTGCCCTTAATCTCGTACCCAGAAACTCATGCGCCAAAACTACTGACCTGAAACTACTGCTCAGAAACTGATGACCTTGAAACTCTTGCCCTGAACCTCCTGCCCTGAAACAGCTGCCCTGAATCACCTGCTCTGAATCTCCTGCCCTGCATCCACTGCACATAAACTGATGCCCACCAACTCCTGCCCTGAAACTCTTGCACTGAATCTCCTGCCCTGAAACTCCTGCCCCAACACTCCTGCCCTGAATCACCTGCACTGAAACTCATGCCCTGAAACTCCTGACAGGAACCTCCTGCCGTGAATCTCCTTCCCGGCAACGCCAGCCCTTAATGTCATGCCCTGAAACTACTTTCTGGAGACTCCTTCCCTGAATGTCCTACCCTGAAACACATGCCTTGAACCTCCTGCCACGAAACCCCTCCCGTGAATCTCCTTTCCTGAAACTCCTGCCCTGAATCAACTGCCCTGAATCTCCGGCCCTGAATCTCCTACCCTGAAATGCATGCCCTGAAACTACTGACCTGAACCTCATGCCCAGAAACAGACGACCTTGAAACTCCTGCCCTGAAACACATGAGTTGAACTCCTACCACGAATCCCGTGCCGTGAATCTCCTTCCCTGAAACTCCTGCCCTGAATCAACAGCCCTGATAGCACGGCCCTGAAGGGCCTTCCCTGAAACTCCTGCCCTGAGACTACTGACCTCAAACCCTTGCCAGGAATCTGATGACCTTGAAACTCCTGCCCTGAAACTCCAGCCCTGAATCTTCTGCCCTGAATCTCCGACCCTGAAACTCACGCCCTGAAACCACTGCCCTGAAACTCCAGCCCTGAATCTCCTGCCCTGAAACACATGACTTGAATCCCCTGCCGTGAATCTCCTTCCCTGGAACTCCTGCTCTGAATCAACAGCCCTGATAGCACGGCCTGAAAGGCCTTCCCTGAAACTCCTGCTCTGAAACTCCAGCACTGAATCTCCTGCCCTGAATCTCCGACACTGAAACCCACGCCCTGAAACCGCTGACCTGAAACTCCTGCCCTGAATCACCTGCCCTGAAACTACTGCTCTGAATCTCCAGCTCTGAATCCCCGACCCTGAATCTTCGACCCTGAATCTCCGACTCTGAAGCTGATGCCCCTAAACTACTGACCTGACACTCCTGCCCTGAAACTACTGACCTCAAACTCCTGCCCCAAAACCGATGACCTTGAAACTCCTGCCCTGAAACAGCTGCCCCTGAATCAGCTGCACTGAAACGCTTGCTCTGAACCTCCTGCCCTGAAACTCCTTCCCTGAAACTCATGCCCTGAAACTGATGACCTTGAAACTCCTGCCCTGAATCTCCTGCCCTCAAACCACTGGCCTGAATCACCTGCCGTGAAACTCCTGCCCTGAATCTCCTTCCCTGAAACTACAGCCCTGAAACTCACGCCCTGAATCTACTATCCTGAAACTCCTGGCCAGAAACTGATAACCTTGAAAACCCTGTCCTGAAATTCCAGCCCTGAATCTCCGGCCCTGAATCTCCTATCCTGAAACTGCTGCTCTGTATCTCCTGCACTGAGTCTGCTGCCCTCAAACTCTTGCCCTGAAACTCTTGCACTGAATCTCCTCCCCAGAAACTCCTGCCCTGACACCCCCGCGCTGAATTACCTGCACTGAAATTCATGCCCTGAAACTCCTGACATGAAATTCCAGCCGTCAATCTCCTGCCCTGAATCTCCCACCCTGAAACTCATTCCCCGAAATTACTGACCTGAAACGCCTGGCCAGAAACTGATGACCTTGAAAGCCCTGCCCTGAAACTCCAGCCCTGAATCTCCAGCCCTGAATCTTCTACCCTGAATCTCCTGCCCTGAAACTCATGCCCTGAAACTACTGACCTGAAACTCCTGCCCAGAAACTGATGACTCTGAAACTCCTGCCCTGAATCACCTGCCCTGAAACTCCTGCTCTGAATCTCCTGCCCTTATACTACTGCCCTGAATCTCCTGCACTGAGTCTGCTGCCCTCAAACTCCTGCCCTGAAACTCTTGCACTGAATCTCCTCCCCTGAAACCCTTGTCATAACATCCCTGCCCTGAATCACCTGCACTGAAAATCATGCCCTGAAACTCCTGACATGAAACACCTGCTCTGAATCACCTGACCTGAAACTCCAGCTCTGAATTCCTGCCCTGATACTACTGCCCCGAATCTCCAGCACTGAAACACATGCCTTGAAACCCCTGCCAGGAAAACCCTTCCGTGAATCTCCTTCCCTGAAACTCCTGCCTGAATCAACTGCCGTGAAACTGGTGCCCTGAAACTCCTGCCCTGAACCTCCAGCCATGATTCTCCTACCCTGAATCTCATGCCCAGACACTCCGGATCTGAAACTCGTGCCCTGAATCTCCTTCCCGGAAGCCCATGCCCTGAAACTCCTGCAAAGAAATTCCAGCCCTGAATGCCCTGCCTTTAATCTCCTGCCCTAAAACTCCTACATTGAATCTCCGGCCCTGAAACTACAGCCCTGAAACTCGAGCTCTGAATATCCTGATCTGATAGTACTGCTC
>NW_027278244.1:0-12779 GCF_030028105.1 Mobula birostris
GGAGACTGGAGGCGAGGCTGGAGATTTGAGGTGAGGCGAGGCTGGAGGCTGGAGACTTGAGGCGAGGCTGGAGGCTGGAGACTTGAGGCGAAGCGAGGCTGGAGACTTGAGGCTAGGCTGGAGGCTGGAGATTTGAGGCGAGGCTGGAGGCTGGAGATTTGAGGCGAGGCTGGAGGCTGGAGGCGGGAGATTTGAGGTGAGGCGAGGCTGGAGACTTGAGGCGAGGCTGGAGGCTGGAGACTTGAGGCGAGGCGAGGCTGGAGGCTGGAGACTTGAGGTGAGGCGAGGCTGGAGGCTGGAGACTTGAGGTGAGGCGAGGCTGGAGACTTGAGGTGAGGCTGGAGGCTGGTGTCTTGAGGTGAGGTGAGGCTGGAGACTTGAGGCGAGGTGAGGCTGGAGACTTGAGGCGAGGTGAGGCTGGAGACTTGAGGCGAGGCTGGAGACAGGAGACTGGAGACTTGAGGTGAGGCTGGAGACTTGAGGCGAGGCGAGGCTGGAGACTGAAGGTGAGGTGAGGCTGGAGGCTGGAGACTTGAGGCGAGGCAATGTGAGGCTGGAGACTTGAGGCGAGGCTGGAGGCTGGTGTCTTGAGGCGAGGCGAGGTGAGGCTGGAGACTTGAGGTGCGGTGAGACGAGGCTGGAGACTTGAGGCGAGGCGAGGCTGGAGACTTGAGGTGAGGTGAGGCGAGGCTGGAGACTTGAGGCGAAGCGAGGCTGGAGACTTGAGGCGAGGCGAGGCTGGAGACTTGAGGTGAGGTGAGGCTGGAGACTTGAGATGAGGCTGGAGACTGGAGACTTGAGGCGAGGCTGGAGACTGGAGACCTGAGGCGAGGCTGGAGACTGGAGCCTGGAGGCGAGGCAAGGCTGGAGACTTGAGGTGAGGTGAGGCGAGGCTGGAGACTTGAGGCGAGGGGAGGCTGGAGACTTGAGGTGAGGTGAGGCTGGAGACTTGAGGTGAGGCTGGAGACTGGAGACTTGAGGCGAGGCTGGAGACTGGAGACGAGGCGAGGCTGGAGACTGGAGACTGGAGACGAGGTGAGGCTGGAGACTTGAGGCGAGGCGAGTCTGGAGACTGGAGGTGAGGCTGGAGACTGGAGATTTGAGGTGAGGCTGGAGATTTGAGGCGAGGCTGGAGGCTGGAGACCTGAGGTGAGGCTGGAGACTGGAGATTTGAGGCGAGGCTGGAGGCTGGAGACTTCAGGCGAGGCTGGAGGCTGGAGACTTGAGGCGAGGCGAGGCGAGGCTAGAGACTTGAGGCGAGGCTGGAGGATGGAGACTTGAGGCGAGGCTGGAGACTGGAGACCTGAGGCAAGGCTGGAGACTGGAGCCTGGAGGCGAGGCAAGGCTGGAGACTTGAGGTGAGGTGAGGCGAGGCTGGAGACTTGAGGCGAGGCGAGGCTGGAGACTTGAGGTGAGGTGAGGCTGGAGACTTGAGGTGAGGCTGGAGACTGGAGACTTGAGGCGAGGCTAGAGACTGGAGACTGGAGACAAGGTGAGGCTGGAGACTGGAGACTTGAGGTGAGGCTGGAGACTGGAGACGAGGCGAGGCTGGAGACTGGAGACTGGAGACGAGGTGAGGCTGGAGACTTGAGGCGAGGCGAGGCTGGAGACTGGAGGTGAGGCTGGAGACTGGAGATTTGAGGCGAGGCTGGAGATTTGAGGCGAGGCTGGAGGCTGGAGACCTGAGGTGAGGCTGGAGACTGGAGATTTGAGGCGAGGCTGGAGACTTGAGGTGAGGCGAGGCTGGAGGCTGGAGACCAGGTGAGGCTGGAGGCTGGAGACTTGAGGCGAGGCGAGGCAAGGCTGGAGACTTGAGGCGAGGCTGGAGGATGGAGACTTGAGGCGAGGCTGGAGACTGGAGACTGGAGGCGAGGCTGGAGACTGAAGCCTGGAGGCGAGGCTGGAGACTGGAGACAAGAGGCGAGGCGAGGCTGGAGACTGGAGGTGAGGCGAGGCTGGAGACTGGAGGTGAGGCGAGGCTGGAGGCTGGAGACTTGAGGCGAGGCTGGAGACTGGAGACGAGGTGAGGCTGGAGACTTGAGGCGAGGCTGGAGGCTGGAGACTTGAGGCGAGGCGAGACTGGAGACTGGAGGCGAGGCGAGGCTGGAGACGTGAGGCGAGGCTGGAGGCTGGAGGCTGGAGACTGGAGGTGAGGCGAGGCTGGAGGCTGGAGACTTGAGGCGAGGCTGGAGACTGGAGACTTGAGGCGAGGCAAGGCTGGAGACTTGAGGCGAGGCTGGAGGATGGAGACTTGAGGCGAGGCTGGAGACTGGAGACTGGAGGCGAGGCTGGAGACTGAAGCCTGGAGGCGAGGCTGGAGACTGGAGACTTGAGGCAAGGCGAGGCTGGAGACTGGAGGCGAGGCGAGGCTGGAGACTGGAGGTGAGGCGAGGCTGGAGGCTGGAGACTTGAGGCGAGGCTGGAGACTGGAGACGAGGTGAGGCTGGAGACTTGAGGCGAGGCTGGAGGCTGGAGACTTGAGGCGAGGCGAGGCTGGAGACTGGAGGCGAGGCGAGGCTGGAGACGTGAGGCGAGGCTGGAGGCTGGAGACTTGAGGCGAGGCTGGAGACTGGAGACTTGAGGCGAAGCGAGGCTGGAGACTGGAGGCGAGGCTGGAGATTTGAGGTGAGGCGAGGCTGGAGGCTGGACACTTGAGGCGAGGCTGGAGGCTGGAGACTTGAGGCGAAGCGAGGCTGGAGACTTGAGGCTAGCCTGGAGGCTGGAGATTTAAGGCGAGGCTGGAGGCTGGAGATTTGAGGCGAGGCTGGAGGCTGGAGGCGGGAGATTTGAGGCGAGGCGAGGCTGGAGGCTTGAGGCGAGGCTGGAGGCTGGAGACTTGAGGCGAGGCTGGAGACTTGAGGCTGGAGGCTGGAGACTTGAGGCGAGGCTGGAGACAGGAGACTGGAGACTTGAGGCAAGGCGAGGCTGGAGACTGGAGGTGAGGTGAGGCTGGAGGCTGGAGACTTGAGGCGAGGCAATGCGAGGCTGGAGACTTGAGGCGAGGCTGGAGGCTGGTGTCTTGAGGCGAGGCAAGGCGAGGCGAGGCTGGAGACTTGAGGTGAGGTGAGGCTGGAGATTTGAGGCGAGGCTGGAGGCTGGAGACCTGAGGTGAGGCTGGAGACTGGAGATTTGAGGCGAGGCTGGAGACTTGAGGTGAGGCGAGGCTGGAGGCTGGAGACCAGGTGAGGCTGGAGGCTGGAGACTTGAGGCGAGGCGAGGCAAGGCTGGAGACTTGAGGCGAGGCTGGAGGATGGAGACTTGAGGCGAGGCTGGAGACTGGAGACTGGAGGCGAGGCTGGAGACTGAAGCCTGGAGGCGAGGCTGGAGACTGGAGACTTGAGGCGAGGCGAGGCTGGAGACTGGAGGCGAGGCGAGGCTGGAGACTGGAGGTGAGGCGAGGCTGGAGGCTGGAGACTTGAGGCGAGGCTGGAGACTGGAGACGAGGTGAGGCTGGAGACTTGAGGCGAGGCTGGAGGCTGGAGACTTGAGGCGAGGCGAGGCTGGAGACTGGAGGCGAGGCGAGGCTGGAGACGTGAGGCGAGGCTGGAGGCTGGAGGCTGGAGACTGTAGGTGAGGCGAGGCTGGAGGCTGGAGACTTGAGGCGAGGCTGGAGACTGGAGACTTGAGGCGAAGCGAGGCTGGAGACTGGAGGCGAGGCTGGAGATTTGAGGTGAGGCGAGGCTGGAGGCTGGAGACTTGAGGCGAAAGCGAGGCTGGAGACTTGAGGCTAGGCTGGAGGCTGGAGATTTAAGGCGAGGCTGGAGGCTGGAGATTTGAGGCGAGGCTGGAGGCTGGAGGCGGGAGATTTGAGGCGAGGCGAGGCTGGAGACTTGAGGCGAGGCTGGAGGCTGGAGACTTGAGGCTAGAGGCTGGAGACTTGAGGTGAGGCTGGAGACAGGAGACTGGAGACTTGAGGCGAGGCGAGGCTGGAGACTGGAGGTGAGGTGAGGCTGGAGGCTGGAGACTTGAGGCGAGGCAATGCGAGGCTGGAGACTTGAGGCAAGGCTGGAGGCTGGTGTCCTGAGGCGAGGAAAGGCGAGGCGAGGCTGGAGACTTGAGGTGAGGTGAGGCTGGAGGCTGGAGACTTGAGGCGAGGCGAGACTGGAGGCTGGAGACTTGAGGCGAGGCGAGGCTGGAGACTTGAGGCGAGGCTGGAGGCTGGTGTCTTGAGGCGAGGCGAGGTGAGGCTGGAGACTTGAGGTGAGGTGAGACGAGGCTGGAGACTTGAGGCGAGGCGAGGCTGGAGACTTGAGGTGAGGTGAGGCGAGGCTGGAGACTTGAGGCGAGGCGAGGCTGGAGACTTGAGGTGAGGTGAGGCGAGGCTGGAGACTTGAGGCGAGGCGAGGCTGGAGACTTGAGGTGAGGTGAGGCTGGAGACTTGAGATGAGGCTGGAGACTGGAGACTTGAGGCGAGGCTGGAGACTGGAGACCTGAGGCGAGGCTGGAGACTGGAGCCTGGAGGCGAGGCAAGGCTGGAGACTTGAGGTGAGGTGAGGCGAGGCTGGAGACTTGAGGCGAGGGGAGGCTGGAGACTTGAGGTGAGGTGAGGCTGGAGACTTGAGGTGAGGCTGGAGACTGGAGACTTGAGGCGAGGCTGGAGACTGGAGACTTGTGGCGAGGCTGGAGACTGGAGACTGGAGACGAGGTGAGGCTGGAGACTTGAGGCGAGGCGAGGCGAGGCTGGAGACTGGAGGTGAGGCTGGAGACTGGAGATTTGAGGCGAGGCTGGAGATTTGAGGCGAGGCTGGAGGCTGGAGACCTGAGGTGAGGCTGGAGACTGGAGATTTGAGGCGAGGCTGGAGACTTGAGGTGAGGCGAGGCTGGAGGCTGGAGACTTCAGGCGAGGCTGGAGGCTGGAGACTTTAGGCGAGGCGAGGCGAGGCTGGAGACTTGAGGCGAGGCTGGAGGATGGAGACTTGAGGCGAGGCTGGAGACTGGAGACCTGAGGCAAGGCTGGAGACTGGAGCCTGGAGGCGAGGCAAGGCTGGAGACTTGAGGTGAGGTGAGGCGAGGCTGGAGACTTGAGGCGAGGCGAGGCTGGAGACTTGAGGTGAGGTGAGGCTGGAGACTTGAGGTGAGGCTGGAGACTGGAGACTTGAGGCGAGGCTAGAGACTGGAGACTGGAGACAAGGTGAGGCTGGAGACTGGAGACTTGAGGTGAGGCTGGAGACTGGAGACTTGAGGCGAGGCTGGAGACTGGAGACTGGAGACGAGGTGAGGCTGGAGACTTGAGGCGAGGCGAGGCTGGAGACTGGAGGTGAGGCTGGAGACTGGAGATTTGAGGCGAGGCTGGAGATTTGAGGCGAGGCTGGAGGCTGGAGACCTGAGGTGAGGCTGGAGACTGGAGATTTGAGGCGAGGCTGGAGACTTGAGGTGAGGCGAGGCTGGAGGCTGGAGACCAGGCGAGGCTGGAGGCTGGAGACTTGAGGCGAGGCGAGGCAAGGCTGGAGACTTGAGGCGAGGCTGGAGGATGGAGACTTGAGGCAAGGCTGGAGACTGGAGACTGGAGGCGAGGCTGGAGACTGAAGCCTGGAGGCGAGGCTGGAGACTGGAGACTTGAGGCGAGGCTGGAGGCTGGAGACTGGAGGCGAGGCGAGGCTGGAGACTGGAGGTGAGGCGAGGCTGGAGGCTGGAGACTTGAGGCGAGGCTGGAGACTGGAGACGAGGTGAGGCTGGAGACTTGAGGCGAGGCTGGAGGCTGGAGACTTGAGGCGAGGCGAGGCTGGAGACTGGAGGCGAGGCGAGGCTGGAGACGTGAGGCGAGGCTGGAGGCTGGAGACTGGAGACTGGAGACGAGGTGAGGCTGGAGACTTGAGGCGAGGCGAGGCTGGAGACTGGAGGTGAGGCTGGAGACTGGAGATTTGAGGCGAGGCTGGAGACTTGAGGTGAGGCGAGGCTGGAGGCTGGAGACCAGGCGAGGCTGGAGGCTGGAGACTTGAGGCGAGGCGAGGCAAGGCTGGAGACTTGAGGCGAGGCTGGAGGATGGAGACTTGAGGCAAGGCTGGAGACTGGAGACTGGAGGCGAGGCTGGAGACTGAAGCCTGGAGGCGAGTCTGGAGACTGGAGACTTGAGGCGAGGCGAGGCTGGAGACTGGAGGCGAGGCGAGGCTGGAGACTGGAGGTGAGGCGAGGCTGGAGGCTGGAGACTTGAGGCGAGGCTGGAGACTGGAGACAAGGTGAGGCTGGAGACTTGAGGCGAGGCTGGAGGCTGGAGACTTGAGGCGAGGCGAGGCTGGAGACTGGAGGCGAGGCGAGGCTGGAGACGTGAGGCGAGGCTGGAGGCTGGAGGCTGGAGACTGTAGGTGAGGCGAGGCTGGAGGCTGGAGACTTGAGGCGAGGCTGGAGACTGGAGACTTGAGGCGAAGCGAGGCTGGAGACTGGAGGCGAGGCTGGAGATTTGAGGTGAGGCGAGGCTGGAGGCTGGAGACTTGAGGCGAGGCTGGAGGCTGGAGACTTGAGGCGAAGCGAGGCTGGAGACTTGAGGCTAGGCTGGAGGCTGGAGATTTAAGGCGAGGCTGGAGGCTGGAGATTTGAGGCGAGGCTGGAGGCTGGAGGCGGGAGATTTGAGGCGAGGCGAGGCTGGAGACTTGAGGCGAGGCTGGAGGCTGGAGACTTGAGGCTGGAGGCTGGAGACTTGAGGTGAGGCTGGAGACAGGAGACTGGAGACTTGAGGCGAGGCGAGGCTGGAGACTGGAGGTGAGGTGAGGCTGGAGGCTGGAGACTTGAGGCGAGGCAATGCGAGGCTGGAGACTTGAGGCGAGGCTGGAGGCTGGTGTCTTGAGGCGAGGCAAGGCGAGGCGAGGCTGGAGACTTGAGATGAGGCGAGGCTGGAGGCTGGAGACCTGAGGTGAGGCTGGAGACTGGAGATTTGAGGCGAGGCTGGAGACTTGAGGTGAGGCGAGGCTGGAGGCTGGAGACCAGGCGAGGCTGGAGGCTGGAGACTTGAGGCGAGGCGAGGCAAGGCTGGAGACTTGAGGCGAGGCTGGAGGATGGAGACTTGAGGCAAGGCTGGAGACTGGAGACTGGAGGCGAGGCTGGAGACTGAAGCCTGGAGGCGAGTCTGGAGACTGGAGACTTGAGGCGAGGCGAGGCTGGAGACTGGAGGCGAGGCGAGGCTGGAGACTGGAGGTGAGGCGAGGCTGGAGGCTGGAGACTTGAGGCGAGGCTGGAGACTGGAGACAAGGTGAGGCTGGAGACTTGAGGCGAGGCTGGAGGCTGGAGACTTGAGGCGAGGCGAGGCTGGAGACTGGAGGCGAGGCGAGGCTGGAGACGTGAGGCGAGGCTGGAGGCTGGAGGCTGGAGACTGTAGGTGAGGCGAGGCTGGAGGCTGGAGACTTGAGGCGAGGCTGGAGACTGGAGACTTGAGGCGAAGCGAGGCTGGAGACTGGAGGCGAGGCTGGAGATTTGAGGTGAGGCGAGGCTGGAGGCTGGAGACTTGAGGCGAGGCTGGAGGCTGGAGACTTGAGGCGAAGCGAGGCTGGAGACTTGAGGCTAGGCTGGAGGCTGGAGATTTAAGGCGAGGCTGGAGGCTGGAGATTTGAGGCGAGGCTGGAGGCTGGAGGCGGGAGATTTGAGGCGAGGCGAGGCTGGAGACTTGAGGCGAGGCTGGAGGCTGGAGACTTGAGGCTGGAGGCTGGAGACTTGAGGTGAGGCTGGAGACAGGAGACTGGAGACTTGAGGCGAGGCGAGGCTGGAGACTGGAGGTGAGGTGAGGCTGGAGGCTGGAGACTTGAGGCGAGGCAATGCGAGGCTGGAGACTTGAGGCGAGGCTGGAGGCTGGTGTCTTGAGGCGAGGCAAGGCGAGGCGAGGCTGGAGACTTGAGGTGAGGTGAGGCTGGAGGCTGGAGACTTGAGGCGAGGCGAGACTGGAGGCTGGAGACTTGAGGCGAGGCGAGGCTGGAGACTTGAGGTGAGGCTGGAGGCTGGTGTCTTGAGGCGAGGCGAGGTGAGGCTGGAGACTTGAGGTGAGGTGAGACGAGGCTGGAGACTTGAGGCGAGGCGAGGCTGGAGACTTGAGGTGAGGTGAGGCGAGGCTGGAGACTTGAGGCGAGGCGAGGCTGGAGACTTGAGGTGAGGTGAGGCGAGGCTGGAGACTTGAGGCGAGGCGAGGCTGGAGACTTGAGGTGAGGTGAGGCTGGAGACTTGAGATGAGGCTGGAGACTGGAGACTTGAGGCGAGGCTGGAGACTGGAGACCTGAGGCGAGGCTGGAGACTGGAGCCTGGAGGCGAGGCAAGGCTGGAGACTTGAGGTGAGGTGAGGCTGGAGGCTGGAGACTTGAGGCGAGGCGAGACTGGAGGCTGGAGACTTGAGGCGAGGCGAGGCTGGAGACTTGAGGTGAGGCTGGAGGCTGGTGTCTTGAGGCGAGGCGAGGTGAGGCTGGAGACTTGAGGTGAGGTGAGACGAGGCTGGAGACTTGAGGCGAGGCGAGGCTGGAGACTTGAGGTGAGGTGAGGCGAGGCTGGAGACTTGAGGCGAGGCGAGGCTGGAGACTTGAGGTGAGGTGAGGCGAGGCTGGAGACTTGAGGCGAGGCGAGGCTGGAGACTTGAGGTGAGGTGAGGCTGGAGACTTGAGATGAGGCTGGAGACTGGAGACTTGAGGCGAGGCTGGAGACTGGAGACCTGAGGCGAGGCTGGAGACTGGAGCCTGGAGGCGAGGCAAGGCTGGAGACTTGAGGTGAGGTGAGGCGAGGCTGGAGACTTGAGGCGAGGGGAGGCTGGAGACTTGAGGTGAGGTGAGGCTGGAGACTTGAGGTGAGGCTGGAGACTGGAGACTTGAGGCGAGGCTGGAGACTGGAGACTTGTGGCGAGGCTGGAGACTGGAGACTGGAGACGAGGTGAGGCTGGAGACTTGAGGCGAGGCGAGGCGAGGCTGTAGACTGGAGGTGAGGCTGGAGACTGGAGATTTGAGGCGAGGCTGGAGGCTGGAGACCTGAGGTGAGGCTGGAGACTGGAGATTTGAGGCGAGGCTGGAGACTTGAGGTGAGGCGAGGCTGGAGGCTGGAGACTTCAGGCGAGGCTGGAGGCTGGAGACTATAGGCGAGGCGAGGCGAGGCTGGAGACTTGAGGCGAGGCTGGAGGATGGAGACTTGAGGCGAGGCTGGAGACTGGAGACCTGAGGCAAGGCTGGAGACTGGAGCCTGGAGGCGAGGCAAGGCTGGAGACTTGAGGTGAGGTGAGGCGAGGCTGGAGACTTGAGGCGAGGCGAGGCTGGAGACTTGAGGTGAGGTGAGGCTGGAGACTTGAGGTGAGGCTGGAGACTGGAGACTTGAGGCGAGGCTAGAGACTGGAGACTGGAGACAAGGTGAGGCTGGAGACTGGAGACTTGAGGTGAGGCTGGAGACTGGAGACTTGAGGCGAGGCTGGAGACTGCAGACTGGAGACGAGGTGAGGCTGGAGACTTGAGGCGAGGCGAGGCTGGAGACTGGAGGTGAGGCTGGAGACTGGAGATTTGAGGCGAGGCTGGAGGCTGGAGACCTGAGGTGAGGCTGGAGACTGGAGATTTGAGGCGAGGCTGGAGACTTGAGGTGAGGCGAGGCTGGAGGCTGGAGACCAGGCGAGTCTGGAGGATGGAGACTTGAGGCAAGGCTGGAGACTGGAGACTGGAGGCGAGGCTGGAGACTGAAGCCTGGAGGCGAGGCTGGAGACTGGAGACTTGAGGCAAGGCGACGCTGGAGACTGGAGGCGAGGCGAGGCTGGAGACTGGAGGTGAGGCGAGGCTGGAGGCTGGAGACTTGAGGCGAGGCTGGAGACTGGAGACGAGGTGAGGCTGGAGACTTGAGGCGAGGCTGGAGGCTGGAGACTTGAGGCGAGGCGAGGCTGGAGACTGGAGGCGAGGCGAGGCTGGAGACGTGAGGCGAGGCTGGAGGCTGGAGACTGGAGACTGGAGACGAGGTGAGGCTGGAGACTTGAGGCGAGGCGAGGCTGGAGACTGGAGGTGAGGCTGGAGACTGGAGATTTGAGGCGAGGCTGGAGATTTGAGGCGAGGCTGGAGGCTGGAGACCTGAGGTGAGGCTGGAGACTGGAGACTTGAGGCGAGGCTGGAGACTGGAGACTTGTGGCGAGGCTGGAGACTGGAGACTGGAGACGAGGTGAGGCTGGAGACTTGAGGCGAGGCGAGGCTGGAGACTTGAGGTGAGGTGAGGCGAGGCTGGAGACTTGAGGCGAGGCGAGGCTGGAGACTTGAGGTGAGGTGAGGCGAGGCTGGAGACTTGAGGCGAGGCGAGGCTGGAGACTTGAGGTGAGGTGAGGCTGGAGACTTGAGATGAGGCTGGAGACTGGAGACTTGAGGCGAGGCTGGAGACTGGAGACCTGAGGCGAGGCTGGAGACTGGAGCCTGGAGGCGAGGCAAGGCTGGAGACTTGAGGTGAGGTGAGGCGAGGCTGGAGACTTGAGGCGAGGGGAGGCTGGAGACTTGAGGTGAGGTGAGGCTGGAGACTTGAGGTGAGGCTGGAGACTGGAGACTTGAGGCGAGGCTGGAGACTGGAGACTTGTGGC
Source organism: Mobula birostris (assembly GCF_030028105.1). Classification (NCBI taxonomy): domain Eukaryota; kingdom Metazoa; phylum Chordata; class Chondrichthyes; order Myliobatiformes; family Myliobatidae; genus Mobula; species Mobula birostris. The sequence goes on from NW_027278244.1 coordinate 10,496, forward strand.
GAGGCTGGAGACTGGAGACTGGAGACGAGGTGAGGCTGGAGACTTGAGGCGAGGCGAGGCGAGGCTGGAGACTGGAGGTGAGGCTGGAGACTGGAGATTTGAGGCGAGGCTGGAGATTTGAGGCGAGGCTGGAGGCTGGAGACCTGAGGTGAGGCTGGAGACTGGAGATTTGAGGCGAGGCTGGAGACTTGAGGTGAGGCGAGGCTGGAGGCTGGAGACTTCAGGCGAGGCTGGAGGCTGGAGACTTTAGGCGAGGCGAGGCGAGGCTGGAGACTTGAGGCGAGGCTGGAGGATGGAGACTTGAGGCGAGGCTGGAGACTGGAGACCTGAGGCAAGGCTGGAGACTGGAGCCTGGAGGCGAGGCAAGGCTGGAGACTTGAGGTGAGGTGAGGCGAGGCTGGAGACTTGAGGCGAGGCGTGGCTGGAGACTTGAGGTGAGGTGAGGCTGGAGACTTGAGGTGAGGCTGGAGACTGGAGACTTGAGGCGAGGCTAGAGACTGGAGACTGGAGACAAGGTGAGGCTGGAGACTGGAGACTTGAGGTGAGGCTGGAGACTGGAGACTTGAGGCGAGGCTGGAGACTGGAGACTGGAGACGAGGTGAGGCTGGAGACTTGAGGCGAGGCGAGGCTGGAGACTGGAGGTGAGGCTGGAGACTGGAGATTTGAGGCGAGGCTGGAGATTTGAGGCGAGGCTGGAGGCTGGAGACCTGAGGTGAGGCTGGAGACTGGAGATTTGAGGCGAGGCTGGAGACTTGAGGTGAGGCGAGGCTGGAGGCTGGAGACTTGAGGCGAGGCGAGGCAAGGCTGGAGACTTGAGGCGAGGCTGGAGGATGGAGACTTGAGGCAAGGCTGGAGACTGGAGACTGGAGGCGAGGCTGGAGACTGAAGCCTGGAGGCGAGGCTGGAGACTGGAGACTTGAGGCGAGGCGAGGCTGGAGACTGGAGGCGAGGCGAGGCTGGAGACTGGAGGTGAGGCGAGGCTGGAGGCTGGAGACTTGAGGCGAGGCTGGAGACTGGAGACGAGGTGAGGCTGGAGACTTGAGGCGAGGCTGGAGGCTGGAGACTTGAGGCGAGGCGAGGCTGGAGACTGGAGGCGAGGCGAGGCTGGAGACGTGAGGCGAGGCTGGAGGCTGGAGACTGGAGACTGGAGACGAGGTGAGGCTGGAGACTTGAGGCGAGGCGAGGCTGGAGACTGGAGGTGAGGCTGGAGACTGGAGATTTGAGGCGAGGCTGGAGGCTGGAGACCTGAGGTGAGGCTGGAGACTGGAGATTTGAGGCGAGGCTGGAGACTTGAGGTGAGGCGAGGCTGGAGGCTGGAGACCAGGCGAGGCTGGAGGCTGGAGACTTGAGGCGAGGCGAGGCAAGGCTGGAGACTTGAGGCGAGGCTGGAGGATGGAGACTTGAGGCAAGGCTGGAGACTGGAGACTGGAGGCGAGGCTGGAGACTGAAGCCTGGAGGCGAGTCTGGAGACTGGAGACTTGAGGCGAGGCGAGGCTGGAGACTGGAGGCGAGGCGAGGCTGGAGACTGGAGGTGAGGCGAGGCTGGAGGCTGGAGACTTGAGGCGAGGCTGGAGACTGGAGACAAGGTGAGGCTGGAGACTTGAGGCGAGGCTGGAGGCTGGAGACTTGAGGCGAGGCGAGGCTGGAGACTGGAGGCGAGGCGAGGCTGGAGACGTGAGGCGAGGCTGGAGGCTGGAGGCTGGAGACTTGAGGCGAGGCTGGAGACTGGAGACTTGAGGCGAAGCGAGGCTGGAGACTGGGAGGCTGGATGGGCGAGGCTGGAGGCTGGAGCTGAGGCGAGGCTGGAGGCTGGAGACTTGAGGCGAAGCGAGGCTGGAGACTTGAGGCTAGGCTGAGGCTGGAGATTTAGGCGAGGCTGGAGGCTGGAGATTTGAGGCGAGGCTGGAGGCTGGAGGCGGAGATTTGAGGCGAGGCGAGGCTGGAGACTTGAGGCGAGGCTGGAGGCTGGAGACTTGAGGCTGGAGGCTGGAGACTTGAGGTGAGGCTGGAGACAGGAGACTGGAGACTTGAGGCGAGGCGAGGCTGGAGACTGGAGGTGAGGTGAGGCTGGAGGCTGGAGACTTGAGGCGAGGCAATGCGAGGCTGGAGACTTGAGGCGAGGCTGGAGGCTGGTGTCTTGAGGCGAGGCAAGGCGAGGCGAGGCTGGAGACTTGAGGTGAGGTGAGGCTGGAGGCTGGAGACTTGAGGCGAGGCGAGACTGGAGGCTGGAGACTTGAGGCGAGGCGAGGCTGGAGACTTGAGGTGAGGCTGGAGGCTGGTGTCT
>NW_027278245.1:0-10000 GCF_030028105.1 Mobula birostris
CACCACCGGGTGGGCTCAGCGCTCGTCGGCATGTATTAGCTCTAGAATTACCACAGTTATCCAAGTAACAAAGCGAGCGATCAAAGGAACCATAACTGATTTAATGAGCCATTCGCAGTTTCACTGTACCGGCCGTGTGTACTTAGACATGCATGGCTTAATCTTTGAGACAAGCATATGCTACTGGCAGGATCAACCAGGTAGCGGAACCGACATTTCACTACGCCTTGCAGCCAGGCAGCCACCTGACGCGCGCGCGCCCGCCCGCCCGCCCGATCCACCCACCGCAGCCTGTCGCTGCGGGACGGCTCGGAAGTCGTGGCGACAGGCTCAGACGCGAGCAGCGGCCTTTCCTTTGCGGTTTTGACTTCGGCCTGCAGGCAGGACGTGGACTTTTCTCCCCCTTTCCTTCGACGCCTCCCGCTATCAGCACTGCCGCCGCCGGTCATACTCACCGCGCGCCGCAGCCGCGACCTCTCACCACCGCGCCGCCGCCCCCGAAACGGCGAGCGCCGCTGCTGCCGCGGAGCTAACTCGAGAGAGGACGGTCGGGACGTCGACCGGGAACAGGACACAGGCCAGAGTCCCCACGCCTGCCACGCGTATCTTGTACCTCAGTAAAGACCGCGGGAGGAGTTGAGGCCGCCGCCGGTGACCTTTCCTCGGAAGCCGCCTTCGCCGCCCCTGCTACGAGCGCCCGCTAGCATCAGCGGTGCCGCCTAGGAGAACGTCCGGAGCGAGTGAGTGCGAGAGCGTGCCAGCTAAACGCGCATTCGAGTAGCGGAGCTGAGCAGAGGAGCTGACGCCAGTGTCACGCCACTTTCGTCCCGACGTGGCCGCCGCCGACCAACGCCACCAGCGCCTGCCTGCGCTTTTTCTACCTTCACCGCCTACTTTCTCATCTGTCCGACCGCTGCGCCCGGCTGGCCTGCGCCCCGCCCGTCCGCCCGCCGCCAGATGCGCGAGGGGGTGGGGGGGGGGGGGGTCGGTCGTGCGCCAGGTAAGCTGCCGCGCTCGTGCACGTGGCCTCCCCGCCGCCGGGGTAGGTTGGTGCTCGGTTCAGCCATCGGCGGTCCCCTCCATTGCAGGGATCCGCTGGGTGTCGCGGCGCCGCACGCGCCCTTGGCCCACGTACGCGTCGCGGACACCCCTTTTCTCTTTCTCTCTCAGGATTCGTATATGACAATGCCGAGAAACGTACCGACAATTTGCTGCACCGCCCGCCGGACCGCTCACAAGGCTCTCCTCGTCCCGAGGACACTAGCCTTCTCGCGGAACCGGAGGCTGCACGCGGACCGCTCTGGCGACCGGACGTCTCCGGCCTCTGCTGGAGCGGGGAGGGAACGCGCGGGTGCCGCCCGACCTTCTGGAAATCGCACATCGGCCGGCCGTCAGTCGGTAGCACCGCGCGCGCAGAGCCTCTCCTTCCTCTCGTTGGTGACCGAGGATCAACGCTTCGGTTGAGTCAGGCTGAACCGGGCATCTCCCTGCCACTCTGGCCTATGGAACTCTCCCGACTCTTTCGCCTTGCCCCTACGGCGCGAAAGAGTGCTGCTGCGGCCGGCGCGCCCGTCCCTTGCTCTCTCGGGCCATGTCTGTCGTCGCAGTGCCGCGCCATCCCCTATCGAGCCGCGTCGCTGGGTGAGGTCCGCACCCGCACCCTTCCGCCGAGCTGGCTCTCAGGACGGTCGACGGTCGCCGCTCGCCTCCGTCGGCCCAGGGCCTAACGCCGCGCCGGTGAACGCCTCGCCATCCCACCCCGTCGATCGCGCCGGTGAGGTCCGCACCTTCACCGCCTAGGTATATGCGCGTGGGTGTAGCTGCCTTCTCGGGATGGTCGACGGTCGTTCGACCGGCCCCCGTCATCTATGCGCACAGCAGTCCCGTCCGCCGGCGGGAGACTCCGTCAATCGATCGTGGTGCAAACGTGCGAATGCCCAACGTCAATTCCGCCCAAAGCATGAAGCCCTCGGTCGGCAATCGGGCCGCCCCGCGGCAGACCCACCTGCCCACCTCCGGAGATGGTAACGAGCCGAGCACGGAAGTTCGGCGCACGTGTCGAGACCGTCGCTTCCACTCGGCCTCTCCCAAAGGTAGGACCGACCAAGCCGGATCGATCGGGGAACAGAGGTCTAACGCAGACGACACTCGCGAGGGCACCAGCGGCAGGCTTGTCCCTTCTCCGTCTTGGTACACACAATGCCTCTTTGCTTTTCGGATCGATATAAAGCTTTTGCCACCGTCGGTCTGCCGGCCGCCGCCCGCGGTCCGCGCTCAGACTCTGTCTGTCCGCAGCCCCCGCTGCGTTCTTGGACTTTGTCATTTTTTTCGGAAATAGCGAAAAAAAGCTTTTATCATTGTAAGTCGGAGCTCGCCCGGCCTCCCGCTTACTGAGTCACAATTGAGTAAGGCTCACTTAGAACTCTGCACTGTGTCAACCGTACCACTAGTCACCCTGCTAAGTGTGTCTGGAAAACGTGTTCCCGTAAATCTCCGGGAACCCCGCCAATCCCCCCGTACAGAAATTGCATGTGTCAAGTCGGCGGGATGCCTCCCGGAAGTCCTACCGGGAAGGTCGCACTCTGGCCCCGCCAGGCGGGGCAAATCCGACCCCCATAGTGACTTCCGGGCCTAACTCGTTAACCAGAGCCGCGACAGACCGTGCAACAATGACATGTGTCAAACCGGCGGCACGACGCCCGGAGCTCATGCCGGTCGCGGGGCACCTCGGGCCCGCCCGACGGGGCAGATCCGACCTTCACAGGCTTCCGACGGCAATTGGTTAACCGGCGTGGCGCCGAGGGCACGCGGCTGGCTCGGCGGGCGGCCCTCCGGTAGTGCCGCCGTCGATCGGCCGCCTCGGTCGGCAGGAGGGCCCCGAAGTCGCCTTCATTCTGACTTCCGAGTCGGGACTTAGATTACTTTCGACTCTTCAGCCAAGGTCTCGGATCGACGGCGGGACCTGCGGTTGTCCCTCCGAAAATGCCGCCGCTCGGCCGGCACGGCCCGCCGAATACGTCCCCTTACTGGCTCCCGCCTCGGGACTTTGTCAGAAATTCATTCGGGCAAGGTTTCCATTCGGCGGCCGGAGCACCGGTAGTCATACGGAAAATGCCGCCCCTCGGCCGGCATGGGCCTGCGAATAGGTCCCGCTGACAGACTTCCGCGATTGGGTATTTGTCCGAAAATCCATACCGGCAATCTTCGGAATCGTGCGGAAAAGCTGCCGCGTGGCCCGGGTTAACCAATTGGGGAGGCCGGTGCCATCTACCGAATACTTCAACAACTCGTGAAAACGGCCTCCCTATATATCTGCAGGAACCCCGCCAATGCCCCCGTACTGAAATTGCATGTGTCAAAGGGGCGGCCGAATCTGACCCCGGCGGCCGAGCCTCTGGAACTCCGGGTCGGCCTCGGCCGGCAAATCCGACCCCCATCCAGACTTCCGGAGCGGACTTGGTTAACGAATTGCCACCGGGCAAATGGTTAACCGACAGATCTTGGAGGCTCGTTACCCAAGCCATCCCCCGCCGGTGCGAAAAGTTAACAATCAGCGGGCGGGCAATTCGTGAACCGACCGGGACCGGGCAATTCGTTAACCATTCGGAACCGGGCAATTCGTTAACCAACCTTGTCCTGGCAATGAGTGCACCAACCCGGCCGGACAATTCGTTAACCAAGCTGGCTCTGGCAATTCGTTAACCAACCTGGCCGGGACAATTCGTTAACCAACCCGGCCGGACAATTCGTTAACCAAGCTGGCTCTGGCAATTCGTTAACCAACCTGACCCTGACAATTCGTTAACCAACCCTGTCCTGGCAATGAGTGCACCAACCCGGCCGGACAATTCGGTAACCAACCAGACCCTGGCAATTCGTTAACCAACCAGGACGGGCAATTCGTCAACCAACCCTGTCCTGGCAATGAGTGCACCAACCCGGCCGGACAATTCGGTAACCAACCAGACCCTGGCAATTCGTTAACCAACCTGACCCGGACAATTCGTTAACCAACCAGGACGGGCAATTCGTTAACCAACCAGGCCCGGACAATACTTTAACCACCCTGGTTTTCCAATTCGTGAACCAACTGGGAACGGACAATTCGGTAACCAACCCTGTCCTGGCAATGAGTGCACCAACCCGGCCGGACAATTCGTTAACCACCCTGTCCTTGCCAATTCGTGAACCAACTGGGAACGGACAATTCGTTAACCAACCCGGCCGGACAGTTCGTTAACCAAGCTGGCTCTGGCAATTCGTTAACCTACCCGGCCATGGCAATTCGTTAACCAACCTGACCCTGACAATTCGTTAACCAGCCAGGACGGGCAATTCGTTAACCAACCTGGCCCGGACAATTCCTTAACCACCCTGGCCTTGCCAATTCGTGAACCAACTGGGAACGGACAATTCATTAAACAACCCTGTCCTGGCAATGAGTGCACCAACCCAGCCGGACAATTCGTTAACCAAGCTGGCTCTGGCAATTCGTTAACCTACTCGGACATGCCAATTCGTTAACCAGTCTGACCCGGACAATTCGCTAACCAACCCTACTCGGGCAAATCGTTAACCAAGCCCAACCCCGACAATTCGTTAACCAACCCTGCACGGTCAAGTCGTTAACCAAGCCCAAACCCGACAATTCGTTAACCAACCCATACATGGCAATTCGCTAAACAACCCGGCTCGGGCAAATGGTTAACCAAGCCGGCCGGGCAAATCGTTAACCGGCCCGGCAGTCCCGACAATTCGACAATCAACCAGCTGAGGACAAACCCTTCGCCCTCAATAACAACTAGTTCTTGCCCCGCCGTCAAAATGTCCCGGCCGATGTTCATCAGAAACTCCTTGCTGGCCCATGGGCCCCCCCTCCTTACCTTAAGAGAGTCATAGTTACTCCCGCCGTTTACCCGCGCCGCACTGAATTTCGTCAAGTTGGGTCTGGCAAGCCGCTAACCCGGCCGGCCGGGCCTGACAACGCTCTAGAAACCCGGAACAGGCAGTTTCGTGAACCAACCGCGCACGCTCCTGACAATGCGTTAGCCAACCCTGCTCGGGCAAATCGTTAATCAAGCCCAACCCTGAAACTGCGTTAACCAACCCGGCCATGGCAATTCATTAACCAACCCGGCTCGGACAAATGGTTAACCAAGCCCAACCCAGACAATTCGGTAACCAACCCGGCTCGGGCAAATGGTTAACCAAGCCGGCCGGGCAAATCGCTAACCGGCCCGGCAGTCCCGACAATTCGACAATCAACCCGCTGAGGACAAACCCTTCGCCCTCAATAACAACTAGTTCTTGCCCCGCCGTCAAAATGTCCCGGCCGATGTTCATCAGAAACTCCTTGCTGGCCCATGGGCCCCCCTCCTTACCTTAAGAGAGTCATAGTTACTCCCGCCGTTTACCCGCGCCGCACTGAATTTCGTCAAGTTGGGTCTGGCAAGCCGCTAACCCGGCCGGCCGGGCCTGACAACGCTCTAGAAACCCGGAACAGGCAGTTTCGTGAACCAACCGCGCACGCTCCTGACAATGCGTTCACCCACCCTGCTCGGGCAAATCGTTAACCAAGCCCAACCCTGACAATGCGTTAATCAACCCGGCCATGGCAATTCATTAACCAACCCGGCTCGGGCAAATGGTTAACCAAGCCGGCCGGGCAAATCGTTGACCGGCCCGGCAGTCCCGACGATTCGACAATCAACCAGCTGAGGACAAACCCTTCGCCCTCAATAACAACTAGTTCTTGCCCCGCCGTCAAAATGTCCCGGCCGATGTTCATCAGAAACTCCTTGCTGGCCCATGGGCCCTCCTCCTTAACCTTAAGAGAGTCATAGTTACTCCCGCCGTTTACCCGCGCCGCACTGAATTTCGTCAAGTTGGGTCTGGCAACCCGCTAACCCGGCCGGCCGGGCCTGACAACGCTCTAGAAACCCGGAACAGGCAGTTTCGTGAACCAACCGCGCACGCTCCTGACAATGCGTTAGCCAACCCTGCTCGGGCAAATCGTTAATCAAGCCCAACCCTGAAACTGCGTTAACCAACCCGGGCATGGCAATTCATTAACCAACCCGGCTCGGACAAATGGTTAACCAAGCCCAACCCTGACAATTCGGTAACCAACCCGGCTCGGGCAAATGGTTGATCAAGCCGGCCGGGCAAATCGGTAACCGGCCCGGCAGCCCCGACTATTCGACAATCAACCAGCTGAGGACAAACCCTTCACCCTCAATAACAACTACGTCTTGCCCCGCCGTCAAAATGTCCCGGCCGATGTTCATCAGAAACTCCTTGCTGGCCCATGGGCCCCCCTCCTTACCTTAAGAGAGTCATAGTTACTCCCGCCGATTACCCGCGCTGCACTGAATTTCGTCAAGTTGGGTCTGGCAAGCCGCTAACCCGGCCGGCCGGGCCTGACAATGCTCTAGAAACCCGGAACAGGCAGTTTCGTGAACCAACTGCGCACGCTCCTGACAATGTGTTCACCCACCCTGCTCGGGCAAATCGTTAACCAAGCCCAAACCCGACAATTCGGTAACCAACCCAACCATGACAATTCGCTAACCAACCCGGCCCGGGCAAATGGTTAACCAAGCCCAAACCTGACAATTCGTTAACCAACCCGGCCCGGGCAAATGGTTAACCAAGCCGGCCGGGCAAATCGGTAACCGGCCCGGCAGCCCCGACTATTCGACAATCAACCAGCTGAGGAGAAACCCTTCACCCTCAATAACAACTACGTCTTGCCCCGCCGTCAAAATGTCCCGGCCGATGTTCATCAGAAACTCCTTGCTGGCCCATGGGCCCCCCCTCCTTACCTTAAGAGAGTCATAGTTACTCCCGCCGATTACCCGCGCTGCACTGAATTTCGTCAAGTTGGGTCTGGCAAGGCGCTAACCCGGCCGGCCGGGCCTGACAATGCTCTAGAAACCCGGAACAGGCAGTTTCGTGAACCAACTGCGCACGCTCCTGACAATGTGTTCACCCACCCTGCTCGGGCAAATCGTTAACCAAGCCCAAACCCGACAATTCGGTAACCAACCCAACCATGACAATTCGCTAACCAACCCGGCCCGGGCAAATGGTTAACCAAGCCCAAACCTGACAATTCGCTAACCAACCCGGCCCGGGCAAATGGTTAACCAAGCCGGCCGGGCAAATCGGTAACCGGCCCGGCAGCCCCGACTATTCGACAATCAACCAGCTGAGGACAAACCCTTCGCCCTCAATAACAACTAGTTCTTGCCCCGCCGTCAAAATGTCCCGGCCGATGTTCATCAGAAACTCCTTGCTGGCCCATGGGCCGACAATTCGTTAACCAACCCAACCATGACAATTCGCTAACCAACCCGGCCCGGGCAAATGGTTAACCAAGCCCAAACCTGACAATTCGTTAACCAACCCGGCCCGGGCAAATGGTTAACCAAGCCGGCCGGGCAAATCGGTAACCGGCCCGGCAGTCCCGACAATTCGACAATCAACCAGCTGAGGACAAACCCTTCGCCCTCAATAACAACTAGTTCTTGCCCCGCCGTCAAAATGTCCCGGCCGATGTTCATCAGAAACTCCTTGCTGGCCCATGGGCCCCCCTCCTTACCTTAAGAGAGTCATAGTTACTCCCGCCGATTACCCGCGCTGCACTGAATTTCGTCAAGTTGGGTCTGGCAAGCCGCTAACCCGGCCGGCCGGGCCTGACAATGCTCTAGAAACCCGGAACAGGCAGTTTCGTGAACCAACTGCGCACGCTCCTGACAATGTGTTCACCCACCCTGCTCGGGCAAATCGTTAACCAAGCCCAAACCCGACAATTCGGTAACCAACCCAACCATGACAATTCGCTAACCAACCCGGCCCGGGCAAATGGTTAACCAAGCCCAAACCTGACAATTCGTTAACCAACCCGGCCCGGGCAAATGGTTAACCAAGCCGGCCGGGCAAATCGGTAACCGGCCCGGCAGCCCCGACTATTCGACAATCAACCAGCTGAGGAGAAACCCTTCACCCTCAATAACAACTACGTCTTGCCCCGCCGTCAAAATGTCCCGGCCGATGTTCATCAGAAACTCCTTGCTGGCCCATGGGCCCCCCCTCCTTACCTTAAGAGAGTCATAGTTACTCCCGCCGATTACCCGCGCTGCACTGAATTTCGTCAAGTTGGGTCTGGCAAGGCGCTAACCCGGCCGGCCGGGCCTGACAATGCTCTAGAAACCCGGAACAGGCAGTTTCGTGAACCAACTGCGCACGCTCCTGACAATGTGTTCACCCACCCTGCTCGGGCAAATCGTTAACCAAGCCCAAACCCGACAATTCGGTAACCAACCCAACCATGACAATTCGCTAACCAACCCGGCCCGGGCAAATGGTTAACCAAGCCCAAACCTGACAATTCGCTAACCAACCCGGCCCGGGCAAATGGTTAACCAAGCCGGCCGGGCAAATCGGTAACCGGCCCGGCAGCCCCGACTATTCGACAATCAACCAGCTGAGGACAAACCCTTCGCCCTCAATAACAACTAGTTCTTGCCCCGCCGTCAAAATGTCCCGGCCGATGTTCATCAGAAACTCCTTGCTGGCCCATGGGCCGACAATTCGTTAACCAACCCAACCATGACAATTCGCTAACCAACCCGGCCCGGGCAAATGGTTAACCAAGCCCAAACCTGACAATTCGTTAACCAACCCGGCCCGGGCAAATGGTTAACCAAGCCGGCCGGGCAAATCGGTAACCGGCCCGGCAGTCCCGACAATTCGACAATCAACCAGCTGAGGACAAACCCTTCGCCCTCAATAACAACTAGTTCTTGCCCCGCCGTCAAAATGTCCCGGCCGATGTTCATCAGAAACTCCTTGCTGGCCCATGGGCCCCCCTCCTTACCTTAAGAGAGTCATAGTTACTCCCGCCGTTTACCCGCGCCGCACTGAATTTCGTCAAGTTGGGTCTGGCAACCTGCTAACCCGGCCGGCCGGGCCTGACAACGCTCTAGAAACCCGGAACAGGCAGTTTCGTGAACCAACCGCGCACGCTCCTGACAATGCGTTCACCCACCCTGCTCGGGCAAATCGTTAACCAAGCCCAACCCTGACAATGCGTTAATCAACCCGGCCATGGCAATTCATTAACCAACCCGGCTCGGGCAAATGGTTAACCAAGCCCAACCCTGACAATTCGGTAACCAACCCGGCTCGGGCAAATGGTTAACCAAGCCGGCCGGGCAAATCGCTAACCGGCCCGGCAGTCCCGACAATTCGACAATCAACCCGCTGAGGACAAACCCTTCGCCCTCAATAACAACTAGTTCTTGCCACGCCGTCAAAATGTCCCGGCCGATGTTCACCAGAAACTCCTTGCTGGCCCATGGGCCCCCCGCCTTAAGTCATAGTTACTCCCGCCGAATACCCGCGCTTCACTGAATTTCGTCAAGCTGGCCCTGTCAAATCCTTAACCCGACCGGACCCTGACAATTCGATAAAAAAAACCAGCTGGCGCAGCCCACCTCTTCCAATACTACGGCGCACGGGGCCCGCGCGGTGGGTGGGTGGGTGGGTGTGTGGGTGTGTGAGCTTGAACCATGTGTCCGGAGATCGGGTGGTCCAGGGAGTTTTGGTTACCCAGGTGCAATTCGTTAACCAAGTCTGGCTCGGAAGTCCGGATGCGGGTCGGATTTGCCGGCCACTGCCGGCCGGGAGTTCCAGAGCCCCGGCCGCCGGGGTCAAGTTCGGCCGCCCCTTTGACACATGCGATTTCTGTACGGGGGCATTGGCGGGGTTCCTGCAGATATATGGGGAGGCGGTTTTCACGATCACCGAGGAGTGGTCGACAGGCGGCACGGGCCTCCCCACATCGTTAACCCGGGCCGCGTGGCGGCATTTACGGCCGAATCTCAACTTTGCCCGTACGAATTTTCGGACCAATTCCCACTGGCGGAAGTCCGCCTGGGGACCGATTCGGAGGGCTGTGCCGGCCGGGCGGCGGCATTTTCGGCCGGACCACCGG
>NW_027278246.1:5000-11541 GCF_030028105.1 Mobula birostris
TCAAACATTTCTAGAATCTTCTGACATTCGCTTCTTGTCTTCAACCCAAGACAGAATAGTTGCTCAACCTAACAAGAGAAGAATGTGAGATGGAGTGCTTAGACCCTGCATAGTTACAGATTTTGTAGAGTCCCCTGTGGGCTCAGAGCTAGAGGTGAACAACCGTACACAACTACAATATTCTTGCACAACTATTATACTAGATTTTTCTTTGAATCTACACACAACGCAAAATCTACCCAGATGAAGACATGCACTCACAGGTTCTGTCGTTATGTAAAATCTTGAAGTAGCTGTGAATACCACGACTAGAATCAATGATACAAAACTATACCACTTGGAAGCAGCTCATGATGCGTACACAAATCCAGAGATGGACATTAGGAAGGAATAAATTTGCTCTCAAGATTTTCGATAAGGGCTGAATTCTCAGGTACTTCAATGAAACTTCCATGATGCCACTTTGTCTTTGCATTTATCTGTTGTTATTACAGATCTGTGTCTATATCTACTACAGATTGCTAAACTTTATGTGCTCTTTGGATAAAACAGGTTTATCAGCATAAATAAATGAGAAATACAGCATGAAGGAGAGGCAATAGAAGAGGATGAGAATCTTGACATTCACACTATTTTACCTGGTCAATTTCCCGTCTAACTTGTACACTGTGCTCAGAAGGATTTGTGTCAGATGACTCTCAACATCACAATTTTCTTATACATTACAAAAATCACAGATTGAAACTGATTCATGAATGAAGAACCGCCAATATTATTGAAGCATTTGTAAAAGCTTGTACTTAAAGGAATGTAGCAAGATAAAACTTTTTTAAACAATACTTAGTTGCAGCTCAACACAATTTTTGGTAATAGAATCATGTGGAGCTTTATAAAATCCCTTTGCTTCTTTTCTTACAGAAACATCTGCATGATGCTAAGCTAGGGCAGATCATCAGTGATGTTACCTGGGGTTGTCAGGTGTTTCGGATCTTTCAACATCATACACCCTCACCCAGGCGACCCGACCGGGGTTGATCAGACCCCGGCCTGTGCCCTAGCAGCAACCCCTGGATCTGCCCTCTTTATCCAGAGCCATCTTGACGCTTTCTCTGCTGCATCCGTGGTAGTAGAAATGGCTCTCTTTCTTCTGTCTCCCGTCATTCCAAGTGCAGTGTATACTTTGCAGAGCGACTGGCCTGCAGAGCCACAACACCCGATCTCCACAGGCCAACACTTTGCTGTCCAGCCTCTTCTTTGGCAGTTGTTCTTCAGAACTTCATACTTGGCTCTTTTCCGCTCGTAGGCCTCCTCCATGCATTCTTCCCGCGGCACGGTAAGCTCAAGCATACGAACGTGCTTCAATGAGTCAGACCACAACACAATATCAGGCTACAATGTAGTCTCTGTAATGTGGGGAGGAAACTGCAGCTGTTTTCCCAGGTCTGCTTTTAGCTTCCAGTCCTGCGCAGTGAAGAGCAACTCGGTTGCTTTCTGGTGTTCTGTTGGTCTTTCCCCATCTTTGACAAAACAGATGGTATTCTTGACCGGACTTGTTTTCCAGCAGATGTTAAGAGTGCTACAGAATGTCTCAGCAATTGTCCGGAGGACCTGGTCACACTGCCACCGATAATGGCCATCGGCAAGAGCTCTGGGGCAGCAGCTCAGAATATGCTCTATCGTACTATTAAATGCATAATGGGTTTCAACTTTCTGATCATGAGGATGAATTTTATTTAGAGAAGTGCTTTCAAAATATGCATTTGAATTGCATATTTCATCAGGTATCCTTACCTCCACTCCTCATGTAAGCAAACACATTTCCATGAATAATTCACCTTTCATACACTTCAGCCTTCAAATTAGTGCAGCCACTTCAACTTCTTGCAAACCACAATTAGCAGACTAAATAAAGCACATTCAACACTCAATTTTGAATGAATCTATGAATGCAAACATGACTGATTGCTAGTCCAACACAGATTAAGCTGGTTTTAAAAAGTGTGAAGTCTGCGGTAGCTAGTCCAGTTCTTCTTCTCCATAATCATCTCTAATGTGGAAGATCCAGTAGTTACAACACCAAGGATAATATCACTGCAAAATTGTGAACATCCTTTCTGAGATCTTAGACCAACTGAGGCAACAACATCCAGAAAGTACATACGCTGCACATTGGAATGGATTATTACACTACCTTTTCTTCAGGAGATACCATTCCTGCTGTAGTGCAGTTGACTTACAATATTTCTCAACAACTACTCTGTTAAATTGTATTTTAAATTTTCTCACATACAAGTATAAATTCTAAATGCCTCAGTAGTACATCAAACAATAGGACATCAGAGTTTGGAGTTCAATTCCAATGCCATTGCAAGGAGTTTGCATGTCCTCCTCATGAATGTGTGGGTTTCCTCCAGGTGCTCCAGTTTCTTCTAACAGTCCAACAAACATATCAGTTCAAAGATACAAAGTTAGTAGGTTAATTGGACATTGTAAGTTGTCCTGTGGTTAGGCTAGGGTTAAACCGGTGGGTTGCTGGCGGCACCCCTCAAAGGGTCAGAAGGGCTCATTCTGCGTTGTGTCTAAATAAAATGTAACAAAAAAATAAAAGGCTACCTGATTAAAGGAGAGTAACAGCATTCCTCCATGTATTTAAAAAGTTTCCATCTAGTTGGTATCCTAGCAAGTTATTAATCCATTATCACCACCAGTACAGGGGTCAAAATGCAGGAAGGTGTTTCATTTCCTTTCAACCCAAAGAGATCCATACGGAATGATACATACATCACCCAAAAGTACGCTTTCCATAAAAACCTATCAAATGACAGGCTTTCAGTACAGCACCTTCTCATGGCTAAAGCTAGATCTGTCTTATCTTTAGTGCCTCCACAGCACTGCTATTAATTAAGACTGAGGTAAAGGATGGATCCGAGCTCACGGTTACCTTGAGGTACTGTATGGCTTTTTGAACGTTCCAGGTGTGGTTCTGAAGCGCAGTCTGACATTCCTCCATCGTAACGCCATGAACATTCTCCTGAACCTGAACATAGAAACATTTCTGAACGTCTGATTTATTACCACTCCAGCTCTCTGGTGTAATGTGTGACGATTTCCCTGAAAACTACTGCTTCTTGCGGAATGGTCCAATAGAAAGCATTAATGTTACAGCATTAATGGACTGTATAAGGTAATAGTAAGTACAATGATATTTTTTAATTATTCATACTATTGGATTCTATCCCACCTTTCCTGAAATTAACTTTAGTACTCCTAACTGTGTTGCACTTTATATCATCTTCTGTAACTTCTTAGTGGTTAAAAAAAAATTCTACGTGGGATAAACAATATTAACTACCAATGGTTTAGTAAGCAAGTCCACGTGTTATGTATTAGTATTGTGTGAGTGACACTAAAATTGTTAACAATTAATGGTAATTATGCACCATTAACAATATTGTGTGCACAATAAATCAGGCATATTTATGTTATTAATGTGCTAAATTCTGCCAATTACATATTAAATTCAGAGAAGGCCTGCTGCAGCCTGAAATCTACATAAAGCAACTATAGTACAATTTAATGTTTCTGCAAAATATGAATCAAAATTAACCAGCTAAGTACTATTTAAAAACATATACATATACAAAATCCACCATTATGTAAATAATTATTTTAGCTCCCAAATAACTCTCACAAATCTCAACAGAAAATACTATGCTTATAAAATATGCATTGCTATTTCAGATATCCAAATGATATAAGCAATAGCTAAAGCTAGCAAATTAGTTCCTATGCTCAAATTTCCAAAATTAATAAGCGAACATGGGTACTGAGTAAATGGTATTTCTGGTATCACAAACAAGAGAAAATCTGCAGATGCTGGAAATTCAAGCAACACACACAAAATGCTGGAGGAACCCAGCAGACCAGGCAGCATCTATGGAAAAGAGTATTGTTGATGTTTCCGGCCAAGACCCTTCATTAGGACTGAAGACAAAAAAGATGAGGACTCACAGTTAGGTGGGGGGAGGGCAGGAAGAAACACAAGGTGACAGGTGAAACTGGGAGGCGGGGGGAGACGTGAAGTTGCTTGGTGAAAGAGATACAGGGCTGGAGAACGGCGAGGAGAGGACACATGGCCATGGAAGAAGAGGGAGGACCACTAGAAGGAGGTGATGGGCAAGTAAGGTGAGAGGGATAAAGGAAATGGGAATGATGAGCGTGTGTGTGTATGTGGGGGAGGGGGGGCATTACCAGAAATTACAGAAATCGATGTTCATGCTATCAGGTTGGAGGCTACCCAGATGGAATATAAAGTGTTGCTACTCCAACCTGAGTGTGGCTTCATCATGACAGAGGAAACCATGGATTGACATATCGGAATGGAAATGGGAAGTGGAATTAAAATGGGTGGCTACTGGATTATGGCTGGCAGTATCTTTTGTCTAAGCAAAGATCTTTTGTTCTAAGTTTCAGTCATTTGAGAGCATCAAATAATCACTCCAAGTGGCAAAAGGCAGATTGCATACCACATAAAGTCATAGTCATAGTCACAGTCATAGTTATACTTTATTGATCCCCGGGGAAATTAGTTTTCGTTACAGTTGCACCATAAATAATAAATAGTAATAAAAGCATAAACAGTTAAACAGTAATATGTAAATTATGCCAGTAAATTATGAAATAAGTCCAGGACCAGCCTATTGGCTCAGGGTGTCTGACCCTCCAAGGGAGGAGTTGTAAAGATTGATGGCCACAGGCAGGAATGACTTCCTATGATGCTCTGTGTTGCATCTCGGTGGAATGAGTCTCTGGCTGAATGTACTCCTGTGCCCACCCAGTACATTATGTAGTGGATGGGAGACATTGTCCAAGTGGCATGCAACTTGGACAGCATCCTCTTTTCAGACACCATCGTCAGAAAGTCCAGTTCCATCCCCACAACATCACTGGCCTTACGAATGAGTTTGTTGATTCTGTTGGTGTCTGCTACCCTCAGCCTGCTGCCCCAGCACACAACAGCAAACATGATAGCACTGGCCACCACAGACTAGTAGAACATCCTCAGCATCGTCCGGCAGATGTTAAAGGACCTCAGTCTCCTCAAGAAATAGAGACAGCTCTGACCCTTCTTGTAGACAGGCTCAGTGTTCTTTGACCAGTCTAAATCAATTACAGTATGTTTCATTAATCAATATCCTCATAAACAAAGCTCAGGGCTAGGGATAATTTCCCATGTGAGAAGATTAATTTCAATGAAATAGTAGCTAAACCGTTTTTTTTTTCCTATAGCAAAGAAACAGGCATTTGGTCAGATAGACTAAACTGCAGATTCATTAATTCTATGCTCCACTGTTAAGCACGGAAGTATCATCCAGCCTAGCAGCTATATAAGTGGGCTTAATGAAACGGAAGGAAAATGTACTGAAAGACAAATTCAGGTTACACTTGCAGTAAAGTCTTAAAATTAATCCTCTGAAAACTCACATTGCTTTATCTACAGAATCAAAAGTAAATGATTTTGTCTGGATAGGATTCAGAGGAATGCAAGTTGGTGAAATGTGATACTATTTGCTGAGCCTGTCAGGACCTGTCCACTTAGACTTCTTTTGAAAACTGTAAGCTTGCAGCAGCCTGTCTAATACTTCCCAAGGTAGTCAACGTGCTACTGATTTGTAGAATCTGGAACACCTTTTTATCAGAACAGCAACAGAATGCTGGAACTCAGCATAGGATTTACTGCACATTTCTATTGCTCTCTCTGCGCTGACACAGGATCTCAACCAGGAACATGATCATACACCTTTTGTCCCTATAGAATAGGAAAGATTGCCACTAAGTAGTAGTTACAAAGGGGCAGGATTGAGACGATTAGAGTTAGAAAGAGGATGACAGACAGATGGAACCAGGTGTGGAAGGGGTGAGAGAGAAGCTGGTAGATCATACATGGAGCCAGATGGGGAGGGAATGAAGGGCCAGTGGAACCAGGTTAGGGAGTGGCTGGGAAAGATGAACAAAGGCAGATGAACTTGTGTGGTAACTGCAGGAGTGTCCAATATCTAATGTGCTATTGTTTACATTAGCCTGGTCACTAAACAAAGATTGCACAGAAATAATTATGTAAGATCAATGATGATGGTATTTTAGAACCTAAAAAAAAAAGCTTTTCATAGACAATGCCTCTCAGACAAACTGATGACTCCTATCTAATAGGAACTACAGAAAACCATCAGTTCCTGGGATGTTTGAACATAAGTATAATTAGTATCTGTAGAGATTTGGCTTTTCCTCGATAAAACACCAGTACCGGTTTAACGATCTGATTATTGAACCTGATAACCTGATCAATTATCTGATTCAGCACGAGATGTGGGAATTTTTGATCTCCGAAAGCATTTTAGTCCATCTCAAAGGTTGGTTACCCATCTTAAATGTGTCTGCTCTTAGACATTAATTTCCACCCTATGTCTGCTAAATAATTTTGTGCAGCCCATGAAATTGACTGATGCACCCACAACAGATCCAAAATCAGCACAGCCTTGTA
>NW_027278247.1:0-10335 GCF_030028105.1 Mobula birostris
CCTTTAAAGCTTATATTCGTGGTCAGATTATTTTCTATTCGGCCGGTTTGAAAAGACGTATTAACAATGAAATACTTTTGTTGGTTGATAAAATTAAAGAAGTCGATAAAAAATATGCTATTTCTCCCAGTAAGGAGCTGTACAAACACAGAGTTGAACTCCAATTGGAACAGAGCTTATTATTAACATCCTCGATTGAAAATCAATTAATGAGAACTAGAAGTGATTTTTATATTCATAGCGATAAATCGGGTAAATTACTGGCCAAGCAATTGAAATTTGATTCGGTTAAACGTCAAATTACTAAGATTCGCAAACAGGATGATACCTTCACAGTTGATCATGTTGGGATAAACCAAACCTTTCAAGAATTTTATACTTCTTTATATCACTCTGATTTTCCTCATGATTCTAATTTCATGCATGATTTTTTTAGGTAAATTGAGTTTTCCGAAATTATCGACCGAAGAGTCCCTATCATTAGAAACTTCCATTTCAGAGGAAGAAATAATAACTGCAATCTCATCATTGAATTCCGGTAAAGCACCCGGTCTGGATGGGTTTACAGTGGAATTTTAAAAATTTTTTTCCTCCATTCTTTCTTCTAAGTTGTCTAGAATATTCAAGGAAGCAATCAGTTTAGGTAAATTACCACAATCGTTTTACGAAGCCTCTATTTCCTTAATTCTTAAAAAGAATAAAGATCCTACTGGTTGTGCATCATACAGACCGATATCTCTTCTGAATGTAGACTCTAAAATTTTTTCAAAAATTCTAGCAACTAGATTGGAGAAGGTGTTACCTCAAATTATTTCTATGGATCAAACCGGATCTATTAAAAATCACTATTCATCCTTTAATATTAGGAGGTTAATGAATATTGTTTATACCCCCTCATTTACTACCCCGGAATGTATTATCTCTTTAGATGCTGAGAAAGGCTTTGACAGAGTTGAATGGCCTTATTTATTTAATGTTCTTGAGAAATTTAATTTTAATTTGACATTTATATCTTGGATTAAATTGTTATACTACTCCCCGGTAGCCTCGGTTTGTACAAATAATTATAGATCTTTTTTTCATCTTTTTCGTGGCACTAGGCAAGGTTGCCCTCTTAGTCCTTTACTATTCAATATTGCTCTTGAACCTTTAGCAATTGCTATTCGTGACTCGCCAAATATTATTGGTATTACCCGTGGAAACGAAATACATAAATTATCATTATATGCAGATGATTTGTTGTTATATATCTCTAACCCGGAGAAGTCAATTCCTGCTTAGATCTGTTAGCTCAATTTAGTAACTTCTCTGGTTACAAATTGTATCTTAATAAGAGTGAATTATTCCCTTTAAATAAGCATGTACCTACTTATGGACGTTTACCATTTAAATTGGTTACTGATTCATTTATATATTTAGGGATAACAATTACAAAAAAAATAAAGATTTATTTAAAGCTAATTTTTTACCTTTAATTGATCAGATTAAACTTTTATTTACCAAATGGTCGCCAATCTCTTTGTCTTTGATTGGTCGGATTAATGCTATTAAGATTATCATTTTGCCCAAATTTTTGTATATATTTCCAAAAAATCTTTTTTTGATAACGTAGATTCAAAAATTTCCTCATATATTTGGCAAAATAAAAATCCTAGGTTAGGTAAAAAGGTACCTACAGAAATCTAAAAAGCAGGGGGGCTCGCCCTCCGGAATTTTAGATTTTATTACTGGGCAATTAATATTCGATATTTAAAATTTTGGTTACGAGATTTGGACGTATCTTTAAATCCTCATTGGGTAAATCTTGAATCTAATTCATTACAAGGGTTTTCCTTGGGTTTTGTTTTAGGAACTTCACTTCCTTTTCCTTCTTTTAAGTTATATAAACAAATGAATAACCCAATAGTTAAGCATACTTTACGTATATGGTTTCAATTCCGAAGATTTTTTGGGTTTAATCAATTTATTCTAGCAAGTCCCATGATATCAAATTTTCTTTTTCAACCTTCCACGATGGATCAAGCTTACTTTGATTGGAAAACCAAAGGTATAATATCTTTTCGCGATTTATTTTTGGATAATTGTTCTATGTCTTTTGATCAACTCTCTAATAAATATAATTTACCCAGATCTCACTTTTTTAGATATTTACAGATTAGAAACTTTTTAATTACTGTTTCCCCTAATTTTCCATACCCATATCCAATGGACATTTTGGAAAAAATCTTAGATTTAAATCTCTCTCAGAAAAGTGTAGTAGCAATTATATATAATATAATTATGAACTTATGTCCTGATGCTTCTAATAAAATTAAAGCTGACTGGGAAAGAGAACTTGAGATTAATATTCTGACTGAGAAATGGGAAAAAATTCTTCACTTGGTGAATTCAACCTCTGTATGTGCTAAGCATAGGTTGATACAGTTTAAAGTAGTGCACAGGGCTCATATGTCCAAAGATAAACTATCTCGTTATTACCCTTATATTAATCCAATATGTGACAGATGTCATTCCGAGATAGCTTCTTTAACCCACATGTTTTGGTCATGTCCTTTGTTGGAGAAATATTGGAAAGATATTTTTGATATTATTTCAACGGTCCTAAGCATAGACTTACAACCTCATCCAATTACTGCTATCTTTGGACTACCAATGATAGACTTAAATAATTTAACCTCTTCATCACGAAGGATGATTGCATTTCTTACTTTAATGGCTAGAAGGTCCATTTTGTTGAATTGGAAAGAGATTAACCCTCCTAAGGTATTTCATTGGTTTTCACAAACTATGGTGTGTTTGAATTTGGAGAAAATTAGAAGTACAGTTTATGACCCTTCCATTAAGTTTGAAAAAACTTGGAGGCCATTCATTCAGCATTTTCATTTGATGTAATTTGATCATTTCCAAACTTGTTTTATCTCTCTGTACTGTTGTTGGAGGGGAATGGAGTCGTCGGCACTAAGGTTTTCTTCTTTTCCATTTTTAAGTTGTTAGTTTTGCCCAAGTCTTTTAGTTTAGTTGATTAATTCTGTTTTTCTTTGGGGATGGGGTTTTTTTTGGTTTTGTTTTTTTTCTTTTTCATGATTTTTTTTCAGTTTTTTTTTTGATTTGTATTATCCGTTGTCAGTTTTACATGATTGGGAGCTTTGTTAACTTACACTATTTCATTGTACAATTACTTTTCTTAAGTGTAACAATATCTCTCCTACTATTTGTATTATTGCTATGTTTTGTTTCTATACTTCGAAATTAATAAAAAGATTGAAAAAGAAAGAACAATAAAGAGACTAACAAAATACCTTTTAAGATGCAGGAAGAAACCACAGTACTGGGGGAAACCTGCACAGTCATCGGGAGAACATGGAAACTCCACAGGAGTAGCACTGTATGTCAGGGTTGAACCTGATTCGTTGGAGCCATGAGACATTGCCGTACCTCTGCCATTCTTCCTTTGGGGTCAGAAATCTTTAGTTTATATATGACTCCAAATTGATTGACACTTGTACCACTCTTGTAGCTCCCCTGCTTTAGGTGACATGCACAGATTTGGCATGTCATCTAAAACTTTGACAAACGTCTATAGATGCACAGTGTAGAGTATCCTGACTGGTTGCATCATGGCCTGGTATGCCCATGAATGGGAAAGCCTGCAAAAAGAGGAGGATGCAGTTCAGTCCATCCCAGGAAAAGCTCTCCCCACCATTGCACACATCTTCAAGGAGCACTGCCACGAGAAAGCTGCATCCATCATCGAGGCCATGCACTCTTCTCTCTGCTGCCATCGGGAAGGAGGTAAAGGAGCCTTAGGTCCACACTACCAGGTTCAGAAACAGTTATTTCCTTTCAACCATCAGTCTCCTGAACCACGAGAAAATCTGCAGATGCTGAAAATTCAAGCAACACACACAAAATGCTGGTGGAACGCAGCAGGCCAGGCAGCATCTATAGGAAGAAGTACTGTCGACGTTTCGGGTCAAGACCCTTCATCAGGATTAACGGAGAAAAGAGATAGTAAGAGATTTGAAAGTGGGAGGGGGAGGGGGAGACCCAAAATGATAGAAGACAGGAGAGGGAGGGATGAGGCTAAGAGCTGGGAAGTTGATTGGCAAAAGGGATACAAGGCTAGAGTTTGGGGAGTATCATAGGATGGAAGGCCTTGGAAGAAAAAAAGGCGGAGTGGAGTATCAGAGGAAGATGGAAAACAGGCAAGGAGTTATTGTGAGAAGGAGAGAGAGAAGAGAAGAAGAAAAAAAAATTATTAAATAAATAAATAAATAGGGATGGGGTTAAGAAGGGGAGGAGGGGCATTAATGGAAGTTAGAGAAATCAATGTTCATGCCATCAGGTTGGAGGCTACCGAGACAGAATATAAGGTGTTGTTCCTCCAACCTGAGTGTGGCTTCATCTCGACAGTAGAGGAGGCCATGGATTGACATATGGGAATGGGACGTGGAATTAAAATGTGTGGCCACTGGGAGATCCTGCTTTCTCTGGCGGACAGAGCATAGGTGCTCAACGAAACGGTCTCCCAGTCTGCGTCCAGTCTCACCAATATATAGAAGGCCACACCGGGAGCACCGGACATAGTATATCACCCCAGGTGAGTTGGGGCCTTGAATGATGGGAAGGGAGGAAGTGTAAGGGCAGGTGTAGCATTTGTTCCTTTCTTTCTTCCAAGGCCTTCCGTCCTGTGATACTCCCCCATGTATCCCTTTTGCCAATCGACTTTCCAGCTCTTGGCTTCATCCCCTCCTGTCTTCTATCATTTCGAGTCTCCCCTCCCCCTGCCACTTTCAAATCTCTTACTATCTCTTTTTTCCATTAGTCCTGATGAAGGGTCTCATTCTGTTACTCTCTGTAAGGAATTCGAACACTCCCCCCCCATGACCATCAAGGGTTTCATTCTGTTACTCTCTGTAAGGAATTCGAACACTCTCCCCATGACCATCATGGGAGGAGGAGAAGATAGTGGTGTGATGCAGCGCGCACGGCCTCTCCAGTGATGAATATCTGTAATCTGTCAAGTAGGAGGCCCTGTGCAATTCTGATTTGATGGAGGCAGACGTGAGAGCACGGAGAAACATCTGGTGAAACTTCTGAAATGCCCGCTTCGCTGCTGCTGCTACTGTGTGATCCGAAAGCTCCGGAGGGGAAGGCCCCGAGTCCTCGGCTTTGCCTGTTGCTTGGCAGCTGGGGCCAGGGTCGAAGCGCTCGGCAGAGATGGTGCTCAGTATCGGAGGGCTGGTCGGAGGCTTGAAGTTTTCAGAGGGACTCAGAGTCGGACTGCGGTCGGATGCTTCCAGGATGCTGCATCGGCAAGTTTGCGGCGCTGGAAGCTCATGGCAGGGAGAGTTTCTTCCTTCTACCGTCTGCGTAAGATGTTGGGCTATCAGGACTTTGAGACTTCTTTTTTTACTGTGCCCATGCTCTGCTCTTATCAAATTGCGGTATTGCTTTGCACTGTTGTAACTATATGTTATAATTAAGTGATTTTTGTCAGTTTTAGTCTTGGTCTGTCTTGTGTTTCTGCGATATCATACCAGAGGAATATTGTATCATTTTTTAATGCATGCATTTCTAAATGACAATAAACGAGGACTGAGTGTCCTCATAATCTAATCTAATCTAATGACCACATGAGTTTCCTCCCACGTTCCAAAGATGTATGGGTTAGTAGATTAATTGGTCATATATGTGTAATTGGATGGCGTGGGTTTACTGAGCTGGAAAGGCCTTTTATCTCTAAATATAGTCGGCCCTCCTTATCCGCGGGTTCCGCATGCATGGATTCAACCAGCCGCGGATCATGAAAACCCGAAGATCTCTCTCTGGCACTCGTTTGAGCATTTTTTTCTTGTCATTATTCCCTAAACAATACAGTATAACAACTATTTACATAGCATTTACATTGTATTAGGTATTATAAGTAATCTAGAGATCATTTAAAGTATACAGGAGGATATGCATAGGTTATATGCAAATACTGCGTCATTTTATATAATGGACTTGAGCATCCGCGTTTTTTGGTATCCGCGGGGGGTCCCAGAAACCAGTCTCTCCCCCCCCCCCCCCCCCCCGGATAAGGAGGGCCGACTAAATGAAAACCACATGGTTTTGGGACAGTTGAGAATCAGGTCTCAACTTCACTTTTATCTGGTGAATGGGATTTCTGCAAGGCTCTGTTAACTTTAAGTTTGCACATTAGCATTGATGTTGATGTAGGCATTGCAGATCGCAAGGGAATTTTAAATGCAAATTGCATTAAAGATCAAGCTTGCTGTCTTCGGCATGCTTTCACATACGTTGTACAAGAAACCGATATTTATCATAAAATGGATGTTTCGGTCACTCTGGTGTTCTCAATTGAGCTGAGTATTTTATGTGTTTGAAAGAAAGGAAATTGCTGCAGACCCCCAATTTGACTGGTAGAAAAATTCATATTTTCAATCATTTAATCTTGATTTGAAGCTTTGATGTTGACTTGAAATCATTTAATTTGTGTGAAAGCACGTTTTTTGCATGGATTTATCAATCTCATTTGCCAGGTGAAGCTTTCACCTGCTGCTTGTTTGTGCTGTTTTGACAGTATCCACATAAGAGGCACCTTTGAGAAATGCTGAGATATTGAAGTCGTTAATATTTGGAAATTGGAGAGAGAAGCCCGATTGATATTTTTGTTTTCTTCCAGGAGCTCTTGTTTACTTTATTCCTGTGAATTTGAGCCAATTGATCTCATTTATAATTATGTTCAATAAAATTGCTTGCTGCTCTCTGATAATAGCTTTTGTCTTCAGGATTTCATATGGTTTGGTGTTAATTTAAAAAAAACTTTCAAAGACACATTTATATGTTGCTTGGGATCTGGGTAATAAAGGTGGAACACAGGCATATTTGAGGATGTCCTTTAATGAAAAATAGTTTGGTTTTATAGTTGCAATTGGTAACAGCGTTATTGAATTTCATTTGGAACAGTCTGTACAATGCAATGAGAGCCATGGTGTACCCTGCAAATGTCAGTACGTCTTCACTTCAAGTTGTGAATCTGTTACCTTGGTCATTTTGAGATCGGTTGAATCCACCAGTGAAACAAATGCACGAGTATTTTGTATGACCCTCAGGCCAATAAAGGACACAGGACAAATGTAAGGTTCATATTTCCGAGTGCCAGTGGAACGGTGCAGCTTGGGGTCCATGAATTGGATTACTGGTTGATTAAAGAAAGTTTGGAATAACATGCCTGAGCCAGTAACGGAGGCCACAGATCTAGTGGATTTTTGTGAAAATCATCTGGTTACTTTAGCGAAAGAAATCTTGTCCTTATTAGATTATGAGAACACTCAGTCCTCTTTTATTGTCATTTAGAAATGCATACATGCATTAAGAAATGATACAATGTTTCTCTGGAGTGATATCACAGAGAACAAGACAGACCAAAGACTAACACTGACAGAACCACATAATTATAACATATAGTTACAGCAGTGCAAAGCAATATCATAATTTTATAAAGAACAGACCATGGGCACAGTAAAAAAAAATCTCTAAAGTCCCGAGTTGATCGACTCCCGAGTCCCCGATAGCAGGCGGCAAAAGGGAGAAACTCCCTGCCATAAACCTCCAGGCACCGTCAACTTGCCGATGCATTGGAAGCAGCCGACACTGAGTTCATCCGTCCGAAAACTCCGAGCTTCCGACCATCCTCTCCGATACAGCCTGCCGAGCGCCTTCGATCTCTCCCTGGTCGCTGAAACACACAAAGCCGAGGGGGGGGGGGGGGGGGAGGGGGGGGGGGGGGGGGGGGTCGGGGGGGGGGGGGGGGCCTTCAGCTCCGGAGATTCCGGTTACCACACAGTAGCAGCGGCAGTGAAGCAGGCATTTCAGAAGTTTTCCAGATGTTCCACTTTGCTCTCACGTCCGTCTCCATCAAATCAGAATTGTGCACGGTCCCCTACTTGACAGATAACAGATATTCATCACCGAAGTGGCCGCACACACTGTCATTGCACCGCCATCTTCTCCCCTCTCCCGGGAGGATTTTAGATCTAGTTTGCATGTGACTCCTGGCCTACGGTGCCATGATCGAGTCTTAAGTGTCCTCTGAATTGGATTAGGAGTTACAGATTGACAATAGGTACTGGCCTTTCTATCTTTAAATCATGGATTAGAATTTTGTATAAAAACCCTAAGGCTGCAGTTATTACAAATGGTATCATATCCCCATTTTTCAACATCTCACGGGGTACACACCAGGGCTGCCCCCTCTCCACACTGTTATTTACGATTTTTTTGGAACCGCTGGCAATCATGATTAGAGCAGATCCAAATGTTAGGGGAATGAAGGGAGGTGGAAAGGAGCATAAGCTGATGTCATATGCTGGTAATATTTTATTACTGATTAGTGACCCTCCTAATTCCTTACCCCCACTAATGAAAACAATTCAATTATACTCTGAGGTATCCGGTTATAAAATCAACTGCGATAAATCTGAGGCTATGCCAATGTCAAAAATGTGTTTTTCACTTTCAGTATCTCAGTTTAATTTCAGATGGGTGCCAGTTGGAATGAAGTATCTAGGGGTCAAACTCAGTCAGAATTTGGATGAAATAATTACTTTAAATTATGACCCATTATTGAGTAGGATAAGAAATAATCTGGATAGGTGGGGGCCACTGAGACTGTCACTCTGGGGTAAAGTCAATGTAGTTAAAATGGTCATAGCACCTCAGTTTAACTCTTTCTATGATGCTTCCTTTAAATATATCAGATTTGATCTACAAGCAATACAACAAAATTATCAGTGATTTTCTATGGGATAAGAAGAAGCTCAGAATTAAAATGAGTAAGATGTGTATGTCCAGGGACATGGGTGGGCTCAGTCTACCAGATGTCAGGGCATATAAATTATCCTTTGAAATGACCAAGTTAGCTAAACATTGGGACAGGGCTGATGCTGATTTAGATTGGGTAATTACAGAACGGAGCCTGGCTGCACCACATTCTCCCCTTAACATCCTCTCACAGCATGTGGAAAACAAGACTAACCTAAATCCTATACTATCTCACTCAAAGCGTGTGTGGAGTACAATTCATAAAGCCTGCAGAATGTCACATTTAAACCAGTTATACTCCTCGCTCTGGAATAACCCTGAGATATGCATTGGGAAAAGAATAGTGTACTGGAAGGAATGGAAGATTAAAGGTGTAAATACAGTAGGTGATCTCGATGAGAATGGGATTTTTATGTCATATGTGGATTTGCAGAGGAAATATAACTTCGTAGATAAAGGGAATTTTTGGAAGTATTTGCAAATAAGACTTTGCGTTAGTTGCATATTTAAGTGCGGTGACTCACAAAGTAACCCTTTAACTGAGTACTTCACATTACCACAGGGAGTTCATAAAGCACCAGTGTTTTATAAAATGTCCAAGCACTCTGTGAGTGAACTGTGTAACAATCTCAAAGCAGTATGGCAGAAGGGTCCTGGAAGCGATATTGAGGATAATGAGTGGTCAAATATTTTATCAAATGTGGGTAGACATATTAGGGAAGTGAGGGGGAAATTTATTCAATATAAGATAATACACAGATATTATTGGTCACCAACTAGACTCTACAAAATGGGGACTGTTGATAGTAATTTATGCTGGAAATGTAAAAATGAGGTGGGCACATATTTTCACATGATTTGGGAGTGTTCCATGGTTCGTCCATTTTGGTGTAAAGTTCTTGATCTGTTGGGGAATTGGTCAGGTTCCACACTACCCTTGTGTCCACGGCTTTGTCTCCTGGGTGATAGGACAATGATATCTAATGTAAACAATGACAATTTCACTATTTTAAAGGTGGTTCTCATCACAGCTGCAAGAATTATATTGCAAAACTGGAAAAAAACCCAGATGTCCCACTGTGAAGAAATGGACTGAGGAAATGATTAAGATTTCATCATATGAACACATGTTGGGAAGAATTAGCAGTGAGGGAAAAGTGCAAGACGCGTGGGATCAAGTTTGGTTGTATGTTAATTTAAACAAATTAGAACTTCTTTCTGTTTCTAAGTTTTATTTGTTTTCCTGTCATGAGAGGACTATGTAAATATGCCGTACTCTATCTGCTCTAAGACATGCTGTGCTGCTTTGCAAAATAAGAATAAATAATAATAAAAATTTGAATTACAAAAAAAAGTACTGGCCTTCCAATGCCACACACCTTGTGAATAAACAGGAACATAACTACTTAATTTGAGCTATGTTATAAGGGATGCAATGGAAGTTCTGAAGGACTTTTGTGGTTAGAGAGTGTGCCCTAAATCCTTTGTTCTGTTTGAAAAGTGTTG
>NW_027278249.1:0-35000 GCF_030028105.1 Mobula birostris
ACATACACAGGATACATTCAGAATAAATATCCTCACAGACACAGGATACATTCAGGGTGAATATCGTCACAGAGCAGGATACATACAGAGTAAATATTGTGACAGACAAGGTGATATTCTGAGTGAATATTGTCACAGACACAGCATGCATTCAGAGTGAAAATTGCACAGACAAGGATACATTCAGAGTGAATATTGTCACTGACAGGGATACATTCAGAGTCAATATTGTCACATACAAGGATACATTCAGAGAGAATATTGTCAAAGACAAGGATATATTCAGAGTGAATATCGTCACGTACACAGGATACATTCAGAGTGAATATTGTCACATACACAGGATACATCAGAGTGAATATTGTCACAAACAAGGATACATTCAGAGTGAATATTGTCAGAGACACAAGATACATTCAGAGTAAATTTTGTCACAGACAAGGATCATTCAAACTGAATATTGTCACAGACACAGCATACGTTCAGAGTGAATATTGTCACAGACAAGGCTACATTCAGAGTGAATATTGTGACATACAAGGATACATTCAGAGTGAATATTGTCATACACACAGTATACAAACAAAGTGAATATTGTCACAGACAAGGATACATTCAGAGTGCATATTGTCACATACAGAGGATACATTCAGAGTGAATATTATCACAGACAAGGATACATTCAGAGTGAATATTGTCACAGACAAGGATAAATTCAGAGTAAATTTTGTCAAAGACAAGGATATATTCAGAGTGAATATCGTCACATACACAGGATACATTCAGAGTGAATATTGTCACAGACAAGGATATATTCAGAGTTAATATTGTCACAGACAAGGATACATACAGAGTGAATATTGTCACATACACAGGATACATCAGAGTGAATATTGTCACAAACAAGGATACATTCAGAGTGAATATTGTCAGAGACACAAGATACATTCAGAGTAAATTTTGTCACAGACAAGGATCATTCAAACTGAATATTGTCACAGACACAGCATACGTTCAGAGTGAATATTGTCACAGACAAGGCTGCATTCAGAGTGAATATTGTGACATACAAGGATACATTCAGAGTGAATATTGTCATACACACAGTATACAAACAAAGTGAATATTGTCA
This sequence comes from Mobula birostris, assembly GCF_030028105.1. Classification (NCBI taxonomy): domain Eukaryota; kingdom Metazoa; phylum Chordata; class Chondrichthyes; order Myliobatiformes; family Myliobatidae; genus Mobula; species Mobula birostris. The sequence continues at coordinate 1,133 of NW_027278249.1, forward strand.
CAGACAAGGATACATTCAGAGTGCATATTGTCACATACAGAGGATACATTCAGAGTGAATATTGTCACAGACAAGGATACATTCAGAGTGAATATTGTCACAGACAAGGATAAATTCAGAGTAAATTTTGTCAAAGACAAGGATATATTCAGAGTGAATATCGTCACATACACAGGATACATTCAGAGTGAATATTGTCACAGACAAGGATATATTCAGAGTTAATATTGTCACAGACAAGGATACATTCAGAGTGAATATTGTCACATACACAGGAGTCGTTCACATTGAATATTTTCACATAGTCAAGATATATTCAGAGTGAATATTGTCACAGACAAGAATACATTCAGAGTGAATACTGTCACAGACAAGGATAATTTCAGACTAAATTTTGTAAAAGACAAGGATACATTCAGAGTGAATATCGTCACATACACAGTATACATTCACTTTGAATATTGTTACATACACAAGACACATTCAGAGTGAGTATTGTCACAGGCACAGGATACATTCAGAGTGATAATTGTTACAGACAAGGATACATTCCGAGTGAATATTGTAACAGACAAGCATACATTCAGAGTGACTTTTGTCACATATACAGGATACATTCAGAGTAAATATCCTCACATACACAGGATACATTCAGAGTGAATATCGTCACAGAGCAGGATACATTCAGAGTAAATATTGTGACAGACAAGGATATATTCTGAGTGAATATTGTCACAGACACAGCATGCATCAGAGTGAATATTCTCACAGACAAGGATACACTAAGAGTGAATATTGTTACATACACAGGATAAATTCAGATTGAATATTTTCACATACAAAAGATACATTCAGAGTGAATATTGTCACTGACAAGGATACATTCAGAGTCAATATTGTCACAGACAAGGATACATTCGGTGTGAATATTGTCACAGACACAGCATACATTCAAAGTGAATATTGTCACAGACAAGGATACATTGAGAGCGAATACTGTCACAGACAAGGATACATTCAGAGTGAATATTGTCACAGACAAGGATACATTCAGAGTGAATATCGTCACATGCACAGGATACATTCAGAGTGAATATCGTCACAGACACAGCATACATTCAGAGTGAATATTGTCACATACAAGGATACATTGAGACTGAATATTGTCACAGACAAGTGTACTTTCAGAATGAATATTGTCACGGACAAGGATACATACAGAGTGAATATTGTCACTGACAAGGATTCACTCAGAGTAAATATTTTCACATACACAGGATATATTCAGAGTGAATATCGTCACAGACACAGCCTACATTCAGTGTGAATATTGTCACATACACAAGACACATTCAGATTGAGTATTGTCACAGACACAGGACACATTCAGAGTGATAATTGTCACAGACAAGGATGCATTCCGAGTGAATATTGTAACAGACAAGCATACATTCAGATTGACTTTTGTCACATACACAGGATACATTCAGAATAAATATCCTCACATACACAGAATACATTCAGAGTGAATATCGTCACAGAGCAGGATACATTCAGAGTAAATATTGTGACAGACAAGGATATATTCTGAGTGAATATTGTCACAGACACAGCATGCATTCAGAGTGAATATTGCACAGACAAGGATACATTCAGAGTGAATATTGTCACTGACAAGGGTACATTCAGAGTGAATATTGTCACAGACAAGGATACATTCAGGGAGAATATTGTCACAGACAAGGATAATTCAGAGTAAATTTTGTCAAAGACAAGGATATATTCAGAGTGAATATCGTCACATACACAGGATACATTCAGAGTGAATATTGTCACATACGCAGGATACATCAGAGTGAATATTGTCACAAACAAGGATACATTCAGAGTGAATATTGTCAGAGACACAAGATACATTCAGAGTAAATTTTGTCACAGACAAGGATTATTCAAACTGAATATTGTCACAGACACAGCATACGTTCAGAGTGAATATTGTCACAGACAAGGCTACATTCAGAGTGAATATTGTCACGTACAAGGATACATTCAGAGTGAATATTGTCATACACACAGTATACAAACAAAGTGAATATTGTCACAGACAAGGATACATTCAGAGTGAATATTGTCACAGACAAGGATACATTCAGAGTGAATATTGTCACAGACACAGGATACATTCATAGTGAATATTTTCACAGACAAGGATACATTCAGAGTGAATATCATCACATACACAGGATGCATTCAGAGTGAATATCGTCACAGAGAAGGATACATACAGAGTGAATATCGTCACAGACAAGGATACATTCAGAGTGTATATTGTCACAGACAAGGATACAATCAGAGTGAATATTGTCACAGAAAAGGATACATTTTGAGTGAATATCGTCACATACACAGGATACATTCAGAGTGAATATCGTCACAGACACAGCATACATTCAGTGTGAATATTGTCACATACACAAGACACATTCAGAGTGAGTATTGTCACAGACACAGGATACATTCAGAGTGATAATTGTCACAGACTAGGATACATTCTGAGTGAATATTGTAACAGACAAGCATACATTCAGATTGACTTTTGTCACATACACAGAATACATTCAGAGTAAATATTGTGACAGACAAGGATATATTCTGAGTGAATATTGTCACAGACACAGCATGCATTCAGAGTGAATATTGTCACAGACAAGGATACACCAAGAGTGAATTTTGTTTCATACACAGGATCAATTCAGATTGAATATTTTCACATACAAAAGATACATTCAGAGTGAATATTGCACAGACAAGGATACATTCAGAGTGAATATTGTCACTGACAAGGATACATTCAGTGCCAATATTGTCACATACAAGGATACATTCAGAGTGAATATTGTCACAGACAAGGATAATTTCAGAGTAAATTTTGTCAAAGACAAGGATACATTCAGAGTGAATATCGTCACGTAGACAGTATACATTCACTTTGAATATTGTTACATAAACAGGATACATTCAGAGTGAAAATTGTCACAGACAAGGATACATTCAGAGTGAATATTGTTACAGACAAGGATACATTCAGAGTGAATATTGTCACATACACAGGATACATCATAGTGAATATTGTCACAAACAAGGATACTTTCAGAGTGAATATTGTCAGAGTCACAAGATACATTCAGAGTAAATTTTGTCACAGACAAGGATCATTCAAACTGAATATTGTCACAGACACAGCATACGTTCAGAGTGAATATTGTCACAGACAAGGATACATTCAGAGTGAATATTGGCATACACACAGTATACAAACAGAGTGAATATCGTTACAGACAAGGATACATTCAGGGTGAATTTTGTCACACACACAGTATACAAACAGAGTGGATATTGTCACAGACAAGGATACATTCAGGGTGAATATTGTGACATGCACAACGTACATTTAGAGTGAATAGTTTCACACACACAGGCTACATTCAGAGTGATTATTGTCACAGAAAAGGATACTTTCAGAATGAATATTGTCACAGACAAGGATACTTTCAGATTGAATATTGTCACGTACAGAGGATACATTCAGAGTGAATATTGTCACAGACAAGGATACATTCAGAGTGAATATTGTCACAGACACAGCATACATTCAGAGTGAATATTGTCACAGACAAGAATACATTGAGAGCGAATACTGTCACAGACAAGGATACATTCAGAGTGAATATTGTCACAGACAAGGATACATTCAGAGTGAATATCGTCACATGCACAGGATACATTCAGAGTGAATATCGTCACAGACACAGCATACATTCAGAATGAATATTGTCACATACAAGGATACATTGAGACTGAATATTGTCACAGACAAGTGTACTTTCAGAATAAATATTGTCACGGACAAGGATACATACAGAGTGAATATTGTCACTGACAAGGATTCACTCAGAGTAAATATTTTCACATACACAGGACACATTCAGAGTGAATATCGTCACAGACACAGCATACATTCAATGTGAATATTGTCACATACACAAGACACATTCAGAGTGAGTATTGTCACAGACACAGGATACATTCAGAGTGATAATTGTCACAGACAAGGATACATTCCGAGTGAATATTGTCAGAGACACAAGTATCATTCAGAGTAAATTTTGTCACAGACAAGGGTCATTCAAACTGAATATTGTCACAGACACAGCATACGTTCAGAGTGAATATTGTCACATATAAGGATACATTCAGAGTGAATATTGTCACATACAGAGGATACATTCAGAGTGAATATTGTCACAGACAAGGATACATTCAGACTGAATATTGTCACAGACAAGGATACATTCAGAGTGAATATTGTCACATACAGAGGATACATTCAGAGTGAATATTGTCACAGACAAGGATACATTCAGAGTGAATATTGTCACAGACACAGGATACATTCATAGTGAATATTGTCACAGACAAGGATAGATTCAGAGTGAATATTGTCACAGACAATGATACATTCAGAGTGAATATTATCACATACACAGGATACATTCAGAGTGAATATCGTCACAGAGAAGGATACATTCAGAGTGAATATCGTCACAGACAAGGATACATTCAGAGTGTATATTGTCACAGACAAGGATACATTCAGAGTGAATATTGTCACAGACAAGGATACATTTTGAGTGAATATCGTCACATACACAGCATACATTCACTCTGAATATTGTTACATACACAGGATACATTCAGAGTGAATATTGTCATATACACAGGATACATTCAGAGTGAATATCGTCACATACAAGGATAAATTCAGAGTAATTATAGTTATATACAAGGATATTTTCAGCTGCAGGAGAGATAAAATGTGCTAGAAATCTACCCTAGTGACATCTGAAGCCAGTAGTCTGTGTCACTAATGTTACACAGTAATATACCTGGGCAGCCAGGTACGTCGCAGTGTAATATTACATACTATGTTTTCACAGAAATAACTTTATGTGTGTAACATTGCAAATAAAGTTTCTATCTCCCCCTCCAGCAGCGCAGGTTCAATCCTCATCTTCAGTTCTGCTTATGTCAAGCTTGAATATTTTTCCTGTGACAGTCTTGGCATCCTCCCACATCCAAGAGACGTGCAGTTTTGCTGTCACCTGAGCACTATAGACCAAAGTTCAGAAGTCAAGTTTATTGCCACCTGCAGGAATACCTGTGTCTACAGGTGCCGTGGGAAGCTTCTTTGAGGAGTGTCACAGGCTCAGAGCATCAGACACACAACATTCACAACAGAAACATACTGTAAGTTAAACATCAGTTATGCACAATCTTTACAAACAGAATACAGTTAGAACAAATCAAAGGTCCAATATGTGACAAGGAAGTCAAAACAGCCATTGTTACACTGTGGTCATGATTAGGACTGTGCAGATTAGTTCAAGAACTGAATGCTTAGAGAAGTAGCTGTTCCTGAACCTGGTGGTGAGGAATTTCAGGCTTCTGTATCTCCCTTCTGAAGGTAAGTCTCTTGAATTGTAATGCCCTGGTTCGCATCTTTACTGTTATGCTGTAAGTATTTCAGCCTTTTTGTGTTATTGTTGAAGACGAGGGATGATGTGGAATGTGTGCCATCTGAAAGTGGGAGTATTTCTTTCTGAGGGGCACTAAGGTTGGGCTTGAGGCTTTTCTTTGTCAGGAGATGAAGTGAGAATACGCTGGGGAGAACCGGTCATAGCATACGATCCAGTGGGAGACCTGTTTGTTCCAGATGGATTGCGAGCGACGTTTGGAAGGTGGTGTGTGCTTTCACACTGACCGAGGGCCCAGCGTGTGAGTGACAGAGAAATTCAAGATGAGTTCCAACTTGTACACATTTGACTGTATAATTAGAATGGGACCTTTTATTCTTGTTATTTTTTACTAACCCTATAGTTAAGATTCATAAATATAATTCCTTTAATTGTACGCAGTGTGCTGTCTGTTATTTTGTGGCACTAAATTGTAACAGGGTAGCAAATTACACAGCATCCACACAAACCGGGGTTTGAGGTGGGACAAGCCGTCTCAATCTCACGAGTTTGGTGGGACTTGAGACTGTCTTTCCTCAACATATGCAGCCAAGGAAACCGGGCTGTTTCAGCTGCACTTCATCACTGGGACAAAGATGAGGATAGAACCTGGGAGAAATTAAAGGAATTTTTTAAAATGGGATTAGCGTAAAATGAGTGTGAATAGATGTCTGATGCTTGATTTGACATAATGGGACATAGATCATGATGTGCAACTCCATGGCATTGGCCCATTCTTTGAAGAAGACTGATTAGAACTCTGAATTTCACCGTATTCTCTGAGTAAAACTCAGACCCTCTGTCCCCTAAGTTGGATCTGCAATTTCCAAAATAAAACGGCTGCTGCACTTTGTGGCCCTCTTGGACATCACGTGTACACCAGCCCAATCAACAGCTCGACTGGATACTCCACGATGAGTAGTTTGCTGCCTGAATCATCGACACTAACTGAAAAACTCACATTCGGAGCATGTTGCAGCACTCGTCGAAGCTCTTATGGAGCTTGAGTCCATCCAGAACAAAGCTCCTGCTTGACACCGTTGCGTTTGGAGTCAACAGCCTGCAATTTCCAAGCGGTGATGTGTGCCAAGTTACGCCAATGGAACAAAGACATCTGCCCACAGATGGTCTGGAGAGGTAGTTACACAAAGGTTTGCTGGGCCATCTGATTTGCATAGCTACTGGAGTATTCATTAGCACTACTCCCAAGTGAAATGGGTGCTATTACCTGGAGTGCATCAAAATTGGAGTGAGTACAACCTTTGAAAGGATGGTTCAGAGTACCGTAACTCAACGGGGGAAAATAACAAGGGGCGGGGGAGAATGAAACAACAGGCAGGGGTAAACCCTTCGGCCCAAAGTCCCTGCTTCAAGCAAATCATGGTTGATCTTTTACTTCAGTGCCATTCCTGAAACACAGATAGGTTGATTCTTTCAAAATTGCAAGTCCTATCCCTCTTGGTTGTGAACTTTATGACGGATGGTTTGCAGCACCCTTGACTAAACAATTCCAGTTTCCTCACCTATAGTTTGTGTCAGTGAGGTTGATTGTAGACACAGGAGGTTCTGCAGATGCTGGAAATCTGAAGCAACGCACACAAGATGCTGGAGGAGCACAGTGTGTCAGGCAGCGTCTGTGCAGGGGAATAGGCAGTCAATATTTCAGGTTAAGATCATTCATCAGGACTCTGATGAAGGGCCTCAACTGTTTGTCCCTCTCTATAGATACTGCCTGACCTTTGAGATCCTTCAGCAATTTCTGTGAGTGCTGTTCTGGATTTCCAGCATCTGCAGAGTCTCCTGTGATTATGTTAGACACCCCATCCTTGCATCTACAAGGTGGTCACTCTCCCTTCTCATAGTTTGAGTTCTTCCTTTCCACTGGACAGAGAAGCTACAGTACAAAGCATCATGGAGAGGGTACATCCTTCTTGTCCAATACAGGTCATTATGGCTGACATCCTTCCCATGGGCAACTCACTGAACCAAAAGTTTTGTTTTGTCAATGACGACCCACTAGCTTCATAGTCATCTCTCAAAAAAGATGCATCATTCTTCTTCCACGCTGGTCTCCTGCTCAAGTGCAGCAACAGAATGTGACTACAGAGAGACAGAGAAGAAAATGTCCCCCTGAGAACTCTGTGCGATGAAGGAGTTTCCTGGCAGTCTGCAGTTATTGGACAAAATGCTGGAGAAAATCAACGGCTCAAGGAGCATCGCTGGAGAGAAATGGGCAGTCAGCATTTCAGGTTCTGATGAAGGATCTCAACCTCCCTCCACAGACTGACTGAACCCCAACAGCATACTGTGTGTTGATGCAGATCAAAGTCCAGCATTTGCAATCCCTCTTGTGTCTACTCTTATCAGAACCAGTCTGGATTCAAACAAAATGCTGTGGAAGAGGTTGACAATGGCTTTCAACCATCGCAGAGTCCAAGTAAAATTTCTCAACTTCAGAAAAAGACATTCAGACTTTGAATTCTTTGCAATGTATACAGGTGTGAACTCCAGTTCCATTGAAGAGACTTTACATGAAACAGATTGGGTAAAGTGTTTTACTGGAACACAGGGTGACGACCAGAGGCACCCTGCCCTGATGAGAGGAGACACTTAGCAGATTTAGGAATTATCATCTTTAGAGAGCTCCTATTTCTCTGTAGTTGTCCAATGTCTCCTGCTGTACACAGTGTTTGTCCTATTCTGTTCATGATATTTGTCCAATGTCCCATTCTCTTCACAGTATTTGAAAGGCACCTACCAGCACTACAGACTGGCCTGTCTTTCCCTGCACTCCTGCAGTAACTTTCAAAACACATGTCAGTGGTAATAAACCTGAATATGACACTGTGGTCTGATTTCCTTTATACTGTCTTAAAGTATTTGGGGACAGAAAGATCTGTTTGGGCAGGCGAACTGAAGGTTTCCATTTTATCTGACGGCATGTGACCCTAATACACTAATTTTCGTTCCATTTGTAAGATGTCTTTCTAATCACATGGAGATTGAGACAAGCAAGTCCCCCCATCCCCATACTAACCACGTTCTACCAGAGAACCATCCGGAGTGTCCTGGACAAGCTGTACCCCCTCGGGTATGGGAAGGATAAGGCGTCTGACTGCAAGGCCCTGCAATGGATGAGAGGACTGTTGAAAGAATCTTTGGGGTCTCTCTGCCCCCACATCCAGGACATCGACCAGATGGGCTGCATTTGAAGAGCCCTCAGTATAGTCAAAGATCCCTCCCATCTATCCCACAATCTCTTTGACCCCCCCTCCCCCACCACGATCAGGCAGAGAAAACCACACCATAAGAACAAGAACTGTTAGGCTGAGTAACAGCTTCTTGCCCCAGGCTGTGTGACTTCTGAACACCCTGCTCCCAATATCTACGACAGTGCGAGTAGCAGTAATACTGTTGAATATTTAACTGTATGTTGTTAACTTGTACATCTACTGAATATTATTTTCCAGTAGTATTGTGTTACTATTATCTCATGTGCTGTATATGATATATGAACTAAGGCGTGCACCTTCGTCCCAGAGGACTGTTGTATCACTTAGCTGCATACATGTATGCAGTTGAGTGACAATAAACTGAACTCGATGCATAGTGACCATTCAATGGTTTATTAATTCAATAGTACAGGTTTCCCCCACCATCCGAAGGTAGAGCGTTCCTATGAAACAGTTCGTAAGCTGGAATGTTGTAAAGCGAAGAAGCAATTACCATTTATTTATATAGGAAAATTTTGTGAGCATTCGCAGACCCAAAAATAACCTACCAAATCATACCAAATAATACATAAAACCTAAAATAACAGTAACATATAGTAAAAGCAGGAATGATATGATAAATACACAGCCTATATAAAGTAGAAATACTTTTCCACAATCATTGCCTGCACTGTTCTCTGAAGCGAAAATCTCACACAAGCGCCGTCGGCAGAAACACTCTCTCCAGTAACCTTTAAGCTATGAAGCTGCGAAATCATACCAAATAACATGTAAAAATAAACAGCCTATATAAAGTAGAAATAATGTATGTACAGTGTAGTATCACTTACGGGAATCGGGAAGACAGCGCCGAGCACACTGATGATGGTATGTTAGGCTGAGTCGTCGGAGGTTGGGGTGGTGCAGTGGCCCCCACCCTCTAGGCCGCCGGCCGATACTGATCCGCGAAGCATGCAGGGGTACAGTTGTAGCCGGGAGGCACACAGCACATCTTTAAGAAAAAAGCTGAAATAAACATGCTAATTAATTAGCCGCCGCCCGGCCCGTCGACTCAGATCAGAGCTGATTGCCAATTGAGTCGCCTCTGATCTGTGCTGACAATTACGTGCCGGGCGGCACCTACTTAATTAGTTTGTTTATTTCAGCTATTTTCTTAAAGATGCGCTATGTGCCTCCCAGCTATCGCTGCATTCTCTGCGAATCAGTATCTGTCCGTGGCCTGGGAGTTGGGGTGGTGGGACACTGGGGTGTCATCTCGCCGTCTGTTTCCATTAGGGCAGGCAGCTCATCCTCTTCTATGACTGTTCGCCTCGATGTTGAAGGTCGAGGTTCGTTGTCTGCTGTGGCTGATGTGGAAGGCTTGAAAAACAACAGTATGCTTGACTGTTGAGTCTCGTACATTTTTCTATCATACAGTTCTTTGTAAGCACTCAAACCATCTTGCAAATATGCCCTAAACTGAAGTACCCTTTCAAAATTAAAGTCATACTTTATCATTGTAGTGAAAATCTTACGTAGTTGCTTCACATTCAGTTCCTGGACAACTTCACTTTTGCTACTGCATTCTGTTTCGATTGTTATCCTTTCCTCTTCCAATTGCATCAGTTCTTCATCTATCAGTTCTTGGTCATAACCTCTTCAACATCATCTTCATCAACTTCCGCAAGCCAAATTCACTTTGTCCTTACTTCGTTCACCGCGATCGAAACACTTAATTATGTCTAGTTTTACCCTAAGTGTAACACGCTCATGAGCTCTTTCAGGCTTTTCGGATACCTTAGAACTCATCTTGCTAATGGCTGCTCACAGGCACTTGTTTAAGCAATGCCGGTGATGATGCCATTTCGAATCCGGAGGAGTGCGCACTGATTTTTTTCGCGCGCTGCTTTTTTTCGTAACAGTGGAAACTCCTTCTGTTAGTGAAAACAGGGAACTAATGTAGGTCTTCCGTAATAGTGAGGTTTCGTAAAGCGAACGTTCGAAAAGCTGGGGACACCTGTATTACGGTCTCATGATACAGTGTAAAGCTTGTCTTGCAAACAGATCAAATCAGTACACACTGCATTCAACTAAGCTAACACCAAATGTTAACACTGCAAAATAAAATGTAAAAGAGCAGAGCAGGTGAACAACAAAGTACAAGATCATAACGGTAGATTGTGAGGTCAAGTGTCCATCTTGTCATGCATGAGGACCATTCAAGAGTCTGACATCAGTGGCATAGAATTGGCCTTGAGCCTAGCGGTGTGTTTTTAGCCTTTTGCATCTTCTACCCGATGGGAGAGGGAGAATGTCCAGTGTGGGTTGGGTCTTTGAGTAACTGGCTGCTTCACTGGGGCATTGCGGGGGAGACACAGAGTCCCAGATAGCAGGCCGTTTCCGCACAGCTCTCTGCAGCTTCTTGTGGTCGTGTGGAGCGAAGAAGTTTCTTTAGCCTCCTGAGGAAGTAGATCACAGTTTAACACTGTAATATTAGGGAAAGATACAAACAGCAACCTAATTTACAATTATCACACATCACTATCGACCTCAGGGCAGCTAATAAATTCCTATCTGAACACTGTGCTGGTGTATGGCAAATTCCCACAAAGAGCAAATGATAATGAACGGATAATTGCTTGAAAATGCATCACCCCCACACCCCACCCCCACGAGTCAATAGCATAATGCAGTTTTGTTACTAGTATCAGCAAATTGTACAACACCTCCGAAAATCTGGACAAGGCAAAAGATTCTGCAAATTTTAAAAAAAAGCAGAATGCTGGAAGAACTCAGCAGCTTCTGTGAAGACAAAAGGCCTTTGTAAATCGACTTCTGAAACTCATAAACACAAGAGATTCTGGAAATCCAGAGCAACACACACAAAATGCTGGAGGAACTCAGCAGGCCAGGCAGCATCTATGGAGAGGGTAAGCAGTTGACACTTTGAGTTAAGACCCTTCATCAGAACTGATTTTGTGCCTGTTGGTCTGAAGCTCAGCAATAAATGGAACTCTGAAAGAATTGAAGATGATACCATTGCTGTTCTCTTTTGCTACTTCAAAACATCAAACTATTTCAAAGGACGACACGGTAGTCCGAAAATGGAGGTCTAACTTCACATTTACTTTAAGCAAGTCACGTGCATGTCACATGATAGAGTGATGACATATGCAAGTCACATATTTATACATAGAAACATAGAAAATAGGTGCAGGAGTAGGCCATTTGGCCCTTCGAGCCTGCACCGCCATTTATTATGATCATGGCTGATCATCCAACTCAGAACCCCGCCCCAGCCTTCCCTCCATACCCCCTGACCCCAGTAGCCACAAGGGCCATATCTAACTCCCTCTTAAATATAGCCAACGAACTGGCCTCAACTGTTTCCTGTGGCAGAGAATTCCACAGATTCACCACTCTCTGTGTGAAGAAGTTTTTCCTAATCTCGGTCCGAAAAGGCTTCCCCTCTATCCTCAAACTGTGGCCCCTCGTTCTGGACTTCCCCAACATCCGGAACAATCTTCCTGCATCTAGCCTGTCCAATCCCTTTAGGATCTTATACGTTTCAATCAGATCCCCCCTCAATCTTCTAAATTCCAACGAGTACAAGCTCAGTTCATCCAGTCTTTCTTCATATGAAAGTCCTGCCATCCCAGGAATCAATCTGGTGAACCTTCTCTGTACTCCCTCTATGGCAAGGATGTCTTTCCTCAGATTAGGGGACCAAAACTGCACACAATACTCCAGATGTGGTCTCACCAAGGCCTTGTACAACTGCAGTGTACCTCCCTGCTCCTGTACTCAAATCCTCTCGCTTTAAATGCCAGCATACCATTTGTCTTTTTCACCGCCTGCTGTACCTGCATGCCCACTTTCAATGACTGGTGTATAATGACACCCAGGTCTCGTTGCACCTCCCCTTTTCCTAATCGGCCACCATTCAGATAATAATCTGTTTTCCTATTTTTGCCACCAAAGTGGATAACTTCACATTAATCCACATTAAATTGCATCTGCCATGAATTTGCCCACTCACCCAACCTATCCAAGTCTCCCTGCATCCTCTTAGCATCCTTATATACATATAACCCAAAATGAATTATTTAAACAAGCAAGAATGCCTAATCAACTCATACATTTACAATATTATTCAAATATTAACAAAAGATATTACTGAAATATTAAATTCACAACACCCCTCCCTGTTTAGCTATAAACTCCAACTCGATATAGAATGCATCTCAACTATATACACAGTACACTATATAATACAACTACTATACAGACATCCACAGCATAGTAATTTTAAAAAAAAGGTCCATTCAGACCTAAGGATTTAATTGCTGAGGAGACTTTCTTACTCTTGTGAAATAATGTCTTTCCTGACAAGGGGGATTCACTCTGCCTGGCAGATGAGACTTGTGGCTCAGAAACAATCTCAGGTTCTGGGTCCTCTCTGGTGGTTCTAGGAGTTGATTCTGAGACTGCAGGAAGTGGTTCTGACAGCTCTGGTCATCGTTATTTTCCTCTTCTCTCTCTGGGTCTGCTTTGATCCCTTTCTTTTTCTTTCTCGTTCCTTCTCTCTTTTACTTCAACCATTCTTTCTCATTCGCATTCTTTCTCTCCATCCCTCCCTTCCTTCTTCTTCTTCTAGTTTGTGCATCTTGATCTTGGGAAGGTGCATTTAGTTCACTGGGGTATTCTCTTATTAATCCTTCTACTGGTCTCTTTATGATCTGATCTCTCCTCTTGGTTTCCTCATCTACAACATCATCTGACGAATCTTCTAATTTCGTATCTCCATTGACTCCTTTCTCTCTGGTCTTCCATTCATCCAGGTGGTCTTTGGTCTTTGCATCTACTTTTATAAGCAGCTTTTTTTCTTCCACTTGAAGTTCATGCGATAACCTTAGTGCACACAGAGTAGAGTGTGGGTCATTATACTCACAAAAGCCAAATGCTTGCAACTTTCTTGAACTGTCTTCTAGCTTAAAACTAAGGCTGCACCCACACTAGACCGGATAATTTTGAAAATGCCGGTTTCAAGTGAAAACGACAGGCGTCCACACTACGCGTTTTTCAAAATATCTCTGTCCACACCAAAATGGATATTTGGGTGATTCTACTCCTACTGGGCATACACAGACACATCTACAGAAAACAAGCGAAAAGGAAATGGTATAATATTTACGTTTCCGCAGCGACGTTGTGCTATTTCCATAGAATAAAACTAGAGTACCAACAACAACAACGAAAGAAAGTTTTCAACAATGTCTTGGAGGAATGCAAAGAAGACCAAAGAAAACTGGAAAAATCAAACCGGCCCTCTTCATTTAGACAGACAATGAAGTCGAGCTGTTTCTGCAAGTTACAAATGACTACAGAATCAACAAAGCAGTAGGGATGTTTAATTCCAAACAAACTATTAATGTAGACAATAAGGTAAACAACATACGCATGAAGCCATCCTCTACCCAAGATCAACAAGAGATTGGAATCTTCTGCCACCAGACCTGCGCAGTATTTATAACCATATAACCATATAACAATTACAGCATGGAAACAGGCCATCTCAGCCCTTCTAGTCCATGCTGAACTCTTACTCTCGCCTAGTCTCACCGACCTGCACTTCTGACATTAATATTTTTAAAGATAGACTCAATCAAATCAATTTAGGGGATCTCGTCAAAAAAACTCACTTTACAATTTAACTCTCACGCCGTTCACACAGACTGTGTGTTATAACAGCCGTCCGGCAGTGCTTGTGCAGTACCAAGCAGAAGCAGAAAAAGCATTGCTGTTGTGGTGTTGTCATGACAACGTTTTTAAATCTCTCCGTTTGCCCCGTCCACATTACAATGCGAAACAATCGGCATTTTCAAATTTACACACTCGAGAGTGTTTTCGAAACTCTCCATTTTTGGGGGATGAAAACGCCGTTTCAGTGTGGGCGGAAGGTCAAAACAAAGAGAAAAAGCTTTGTTTTCAAAATTATCCGGCGTAGTGTGGACATAGCCTAAGCCACATCTTGCAAGTAACTACTTGATTAGCATATCAGAAGTTTTCTCAGACCAATTCCAGCACACAGTCTGGAGCGTGTTTGCTGCCCATGCCACCACAGATTCTCAACATTGACTTATGTACCAACTCTGTCCTTGAGCACATCAACAAGTGTGTAGGTAGAGTGACACCACAAACACAAATAAAAGTTTTCTCCAATCAGAAACCATGGATGAACGAGAGGTTTGCCTCCTGCTCAAAGCCAGAGATTCAGCCTTCAGGTCTGGAGACCAGGAGGCTTACAGCTCAGCCAGTGCCAACCTGAGGGAAATCTCTCAGGCTAAACACATATACAAACAGAGAAACAAGGAGCATTTCAGCTCCTCGGACCCCCGGTGCATGTGGCATGGAATAAAGGTCATTACAGACTTCAAACCACCTAGTACTGTGCCCCCTTCCAGCTCTGCTTCCCTCCCTGATGAGCTCAATTACTTCTATGCTCGCTTTGACCGAGAGAACAAGGAGGTCACCCTCAAAACGGATCTCCCACCTGGTGAACCGCCTCTCTCACTTTCCACCTCCGATGTTTGCGCCACCCTGAGCAGGGTGAATGTACGGAAGGCAGCTGGTCCGGATGGAATACCTGGTTGTGTGCTCAGAGTCTGTGCAGGGCAGTTGGCCGGGGTCTTCACAGACATTTGGTTCAGGCAGTTGTCCCCACAAGCTTCAAGATCTCCACCTTCATGCCAGTGCCGAAGCATTCCACTGCCACGGGCCTGAATGACTTCCGCCCAGTTGCACTCATCCACATCATTGCAAAGTGCTTTGAGAGACTGGTTCTATCACATCTGAAATCCTGTCTGCCCACTACCCTGGACCCCCATCAATTTGCCTATCACACCAACAGGTCAACAGAGGACGCCATCTCCATGGCACTTCACTCTGCCCTGACCCACCTGGACAGCCCCAACTCTTATGTCAGATTGCTGTTCATTGACTTTAGTTCGGCATTCAATACTGTGATCCCCTCCAAGCTGATCGCCAAACTTCGTCAGCTTGGTATCACCTCATTCCTCTGCAATTGGACCTTGGACTTTCTGATTAACAGACCCCAATCAGTTAAGTTAGACAACCTCTCCTCCTCCACTCTCACCCTGAACACCGGCGTGCCTCTAGGCTGTGTGCTGAGCCCTCTTCTGTACTCCCTTTTCACCTATGACTGCGTTCCTGTACATGGTTCTAACTCCATAATCAAGTTCGCAGACAACACCACGGTGGTTGGTCTGATCAGAGGGGATGACGAGACGGCCTACAGGGACGAGGTCCAGCACCTGGCCGCGAAGTGTGCCGACAACAACCTGGCCCTTAACACCCAGAAGATCAAGGAGATCATTATGGACTTCAGGCACGCTGGGAGTCACACTCACGTCCCTACCTACATCAACGGAGCTGTAGTGGAGTGTGTATCAAGCTTCAAATTCCTTGGTGTCCACATTTCCGAGGATCTCACCTGGTCCCTGAACTCCTCCATCCTGATCAAAAAGACACAACAGCACCTTTATTTCCTGTGGAGCATGAAGAAAGCTCACCTCTGTCCCAGGATACTGACGGACTTTTACCGCTGTACCATTGAGAGTATACTCACCAACTGCATCTCAGTGTGGTTTGGCAATTGTCCCATATCGGACCACAAAGCACTCCAGCGTGTGGTGAAAACTGCCCAGCAGCACCCTATTGCCCACCACTGAGAACATCTACCATAAACATTGCCTGGGCAGGGTGAAAAGCATTATCAAGGATGCATCTCACTCTAACCATGGACTTTTTACTCTCCTCCCATCCAGTAGGCGCTACAAGGAGCCTCCGCTCCCGCACCAGCAGGCACAGGAAGAGCTTCTTCCCAGAGGCTGTGACCCTGCTGAACCTCACATCAAAGCGCTAAGCAGTATTGCATCCATATTGTACTGTGTCAGTACTATATTTATGTGTTGTAGCACTTACTTTTTATTTTCAGTTATTTTGTAAATAACACTATTCTTTGCATTTCTGGTCAGATGCTAACTGCATTTCATTGGTTTTGTATCTGTACTTGGCACAATGACAATAAAGTTGAATCTAATCTAATCTAATCTAATATTATGTAGCCCCCCTGCCAACCTCAGGGTCGCTCGGCTCGCTATCGTCTAGGAAAATAGCCCTCGGCCACGCCAAACTGGGTAATTAGTTTGTGTGGATGCCATGTGATGTACCCCACCCCGCCCAAACAACAGACCATACACCAGATATGATTAAATGATTTACTGTTTATAGATATTACTGGAACTATATAATTAATAGAGAATAAAATATAAAGGGAAAATAAAAGGCGCCACACTTATCAAAGTTCAATCTCTTTGTGCACAAACAGTTGGAGCTCAGGACCCTTCTTCTTCACTCTGTGACCCCTCGGACCACCTCGACCTGCCACCTGGGACCAACAATGGTGGTCAACCAGATGCTCCACACAAGTCCGTCTCCGTCTCCTCTCCTCGCCGAACACCCTGGACCTCGGACTTCTGCTCCAGGTCCGACCCCGTTAGCGGACTCACAGCACCTGGTCCTTCCTCTGTCTCTCTCTCTCTCCTGCCTTCTGCCCAAAAACCCGTGCATACCATATCTTACAGACACACAGAAATCATAACAAATAACCCAATTGGTTCATTCGTCCTCTTATCAATAGATAATTCAAAACAAACTACTAGCGGGAGGACTATCTCAGCAGCTAACATAACAAAGAACCCCTTTCAATTATAACATGACAAAGAAGCCATTTTAATTAGACTACGCAGTGACAAAAAGAAACCCCTTACAATTATGATATTGATATATTATATTAATATTTTTAAAAACTGTTGTAGTTGGACCACTGCTTTCATCACTTTCATGATTCCTCTGAGCAACATGGTCCTTCTTTTGTCAAATATGCTTTCCAATCAGAAGCACAGAAGTTGGCATCAACACCATTTTGCCCTCTGATAGGCAATGAATGGTTCATGGTGTTTGGCATGGCGACAGTTGTAGCATCAGCCAGTATTTTTCTTAATTCACTTTCATATGGCTTCATTACAGGGGATGTGGCAAGTAAATAGTGGATCGATCTGTAGTCAAGTTGCTATTGTCTCAGCCAGTCATGACTCCACAATGCTGGTGTTCCTGTTTTACCACATACAGGCCCAATGTGGCTTGTTTGTTGTTGTATTTCACTGTTATGAATGTCATTCCCACATTAATCATCTTTTCTCCAGTATAAGTTCTTGGTTGGATATCTGCTGGCTTCAGTTTAGTATCTTTGAAATGCCATTCAAACTCGTTTTGAGGAATGACTGAAACAGGCGAGCCAGGGTCCAATTCCATATTAATTTGCCGTTCACTTCTGGTGTAAGCCATATTGCTTGTCTATTGTTAATTTTCACATTGTAAGCCTCGAGGGTATTCATTCCTGTGTCACTCTCATCATTATAAGATTTTTCATCAACAGCATACAGTTTAGTGCTCTTTTAGAAACTGCAACTTGACCTTTTATCTTTTTCTGCTCCCTGTGTAGTCCATTTATTTTTGTCTGTCTGACATGCTCTTTGTATGTGTCCTACTGTGTTGCATTTTCTGCAAGTTTCACCTTTAAACCTGCATTTGGTGAAAGTGAGCCTCTGCCACAACAGTAAAGCAATTAGTTTGCCCAGAATAGTTTCTGTTTAGACGTTGCAAACTTAGTCACACTCACTTTCATTGCTGACTGCATCTCAGTTGCATCCCTCTCTGCTGTTTCTATTCAAATAGCAATTTCAACTGCTCTTTTAAATGAGAGTAGTGCTTCAATTAAGAGCCATTTTAGAATGCTACCTTTTAAGATTCTGCCAACAAAACAATCTCTCAGTGCATCACTGAACTGGCAAATTCTTCAATTTAGCCACGTACACTGAAATAGACTCCCCTTCCTTTTGATTTCGCTTATGGGAAACCTAAAGTATTCTGCAATCAACAATGGTTTCGGTTCTAAATGTTCCTGCATCATTTTCCAAATATCAGCAAAGCTCATTTCGGCTGGTTTGATTGGAGAAGTTAAACTTCAATGCAAACTGTATGCAGTTTTAATCCAGAGAGAGGGAAACGCAGAATCAAATATCACTATGATGATAATACATTCTAGTATCAATTGTTTGGCGACAATAAATTATAAAAGTATAAGTATGCCTTTAAACCCAATGCACTCAGCAAAATTGGTACCCATTTTTCATTGGCTATTTCATTTATTTCAAAATACTGCTCAACTTCCTCAGTATATAAAATCAAATTATCTGTTGTGTGATCAAACTTGTCTATCTTTTTGATGTAGCCAGCCATTTCTGCTCTTTTTTAAAATAACTCTTTATGAACCCGTGAATTCTTCCATTTCCTGAATTAAAACAAAACTCGATCACGACTTTCCTTCCAAAAAACATCTGCTGTGCTTCTTTTTTTTAACTTGACCATCTCTGCGTGTGCTGGGCTGCTCTTAAAAAAATTAACCATTCCTCACAGGATTCTTTTAGTTCAAATGTCTTGCTGCACTTCAACAGGTCAGTCTCAGGTTTGTTTTAGAAATGCCTCATCACCAATGTTATTTTTATAACTCCAAAACAATAAACTAATTCAAAGGAAGTCACAGGAGTCTGAAATGCTGGTCAAGTGTCCATATCACGTGATAGCATGATGGCGTATCCAATTCACGTATTTATACATATAATCCGTAATGAAACATAGAAACATAGAAACATAGAAAATAGGTGCAGGAGTAGGCCATTCGGCCCTTCGAGCCTGCACCGCCATTTATTATGATCATGGCTGATCATCCAGCTCAGAACCCCGCCCCAGCCTTCCCTCCATACCCCCTGACCCCCATAGCCACAAGGGCCATATCTAACTCCCTCTTAAATATAACCAATGAACTGGCCTCAACTGTTTCCTGTGGCAGAGAATTCCACAGATTCACCACTCTCTGTGTGAAGTAGTTTTTCCTAATCTCGGTCCTAAAAGGCTTCCCCTCTATCCTCAAACTGTGGCCCCTCGTTCTGGACTTCCCCAACATCGGGAACAATCTTCCTGCATCTAGCCTGTCCAAACCCTTTAGGATCTTATACGTTTCAATCAGATCCCACCTCAATCTTCTAAATTCCAACGAGTACAAGCCCAGTTCATCCAGTCTTTCATCATATGAAAGTCCTGCCATCCCAGGAATCAATCTGGTGAACCTTCTTTGTACTCCCTCTATGGCAAGGATGTCTTTCCTCAGATTAGGGAACCAAAACTACACACAATACTCCAGGTGTGGTCTCACCAAGGCCTTGTACAACTGCAGTAGTACCTCCCTGCTCCTGTACTCGAATCCTCTCGCTATAAATGCCAGCATACCATTCGCCTTTTTCACCGCCTGTTGTACCTGCGTGCCCACTTTCAATGACTGGTGTATAATGACACCCAGGTCTCGTTGCACCTCCCCTTTTCCTAATCGGCCACCATTCAGATAATAATCTGTTTTCCTATTTTTGCCACCAAAGTGGATAACTTCACATTTATCCACATTAAATTGCATCTGCCATGAATTTGCCCACTCACCCAAACTATCCAAGTCACCCTGCATCCTCTTAGCATCCTCCTCACAGCTAACACTGCCACCCAGCTTCGTGTCATCTGCAAACTTGGAGATGCTGCATTTAATTCCCTCATCCAAGTCATTAATATATATTGTAAACAACTGGGGTCCCAGCACTGAGCCTTGCGGTACCCCACTAGTCACCGCCTGCCATTCTGAAAAGGTCCCGTTTATTCCCACTCTTTGCTTCCTGTCTGCCAACCAACTCTCTATCCACATCAATACCTTACCCCCAATACCGTGTGCTTTAAGTTTGCACACTAATCTCTTGTGTGGGACCTTGTCAAAAGCCTTCTGAAAATCCAAATATACCACATCCACTGGTTCTCCCCTATCCACTCTACTAGTTACATCCTCAAAAAATTCTATGAGATTCGTCAGACATGATTTTCCTTTCACAAATCCATGCTGACTTTGTCCAATCATTTCACCGCTTTCCAAATGTGCTGTTACCACATCCTTGATAACTGACTCCAGCAGTTTCCCAACCACCGACGTTAGGCTAACTGGTCTATAATTCCCCGGTTTCTCTCTCCCTCCTTTTTTAAAAAGTGGAGTTACATTAGCCACCCTCCAATCCTCAGGAACTAGTCCAGAATCTAACGAGTTTTGAAAAATTATCAGTAATGCATCCACTATTTCTTGGGCTACTTCCTTAAGCACCCTGGGATGCAGACCATCTGGCCCTGGGGATTTATCTGCCTTCAATCCCTTCAATTTACCTAACACCACTTCCCTACTAACATGTATTTCGCTCAGTTCCTCCATCTCACTGGACCCTCTGTCCCCTACTATTTCTGGAAGATTATTTATGTCCTCCCTAGTGAAGACAGAACCAAAGTAATTATTCAATTGGTCTGCCATGTCCTTGCTCCCCATAATCAATTCACCTGTTTCTGTCTGCAGGGGACCTACATTTGTCTTTACCAGTTTTTTCCTTTTTACATATCTATAAAAGCTTTTACAGTCCGTTTTTATGTTCCCTGCCAGTTTTCTCTCATAATCCTTTTTCCCCTTCCTAATTAAGCCCTGTGTCCTCCTCTGCTGAATTCTGAATTTCTCCCAGTCCTCAGGTGAGCCACTTTCTCTGGCTAATTTGTATGCTTCTTCTTTGGAATTGATACTATCCCTAATTTCTCTTGTCAGCCACGGGCGCACTACCTTCCTTGATTTATTCTTTTGCCAAACTGGGATGAACAATTGTTGTAGTTCATCCATGCAACCTTTAAATGCTTGCCATTGCATATCCACTGTCAATCCTTTAAGTGTCATTTGCCAGTCTATCATAGCTAATTCACGTCTCATACCTTGAAAGTTACCCCTCTTTAAGTTCAGAACCTTTGTTTCTGAATTAACTACGTCACTCTCCATCTTAATGAAGAATTCCACCATATTATGATCACTCTTACCCAAGGGGCCTCTCACGACAAAATTGCTAATTAACCCTTCCTCATTGCTCAAAAACCAGTCCAGAATAGCCTGCTCTTTAGTTGGTTCCTCGACATGTTGGTTCAAAAAACCATCCCGCATACATTCCAAGAAATCCTCTTCCTCAGCACCTTTACCAATTTGGTTCACCCAATCTACATGTAGATTGAAGTCACCCATTATAACTGCTGTTCCTTTATTGCACACATTTCTAATTTCCTGTTTAATACCATCTCCAACCTCACTACTACTGTTAGGTGGCCTGTACACAACTCCCACCAGCGTCTTCTGCCCCTTAGTGTTACGCAGCTCTACCCATATTGATTCCACATCTTCCCGGCTTATGTCCTTCCTTTCTATTGCGTTAATCTCTTCTTTAACCAGCAACACCACCCCACCTCCCCTTCCTTCATGTCTATCCCTCCTGAATATCGAATATCCCTGAACGTTGAGCTCCTATCCCTGGTCACCCTGGAGCCATGTCTCTGTGATCCCAACTATATCATAATCATTAATAACAATCTGCACTTTCAATTCATCCACCTTATTATGAATGCTCCTTGCATTGACACACAAAGCCTTCAGGCGCTCTTTTACAACTCTCTTAGCCCTTATACAATTATGCTGAAAAGTGGCCCTTTTTAATGCTTGCCCTGGTTTTGTCGGCCTGCCACTTTTACTTTTCTCCATAGTACTTTTAGTTTCTACCCTCACTTTACACCCCTCTGTCTCTCTGCACTGGTTCCCATCCCCCTGTTGTGAACTAACCTCCTCACGCCTAGCCTCTTTAATTTGATTCCAACCCCCCAACCATTCTAGTTTAAAGTCACCTCAGTAGCCCCCGCTAATCTCCCTGCCAG
Organism: Mobula birostris; assembly: GCF_030028105.1. Classification (NCBI taxonomy): domain Eukaryota; kingdom Metazoa; phylum Chordata; class Chondrichthyes; order Myliobatiformes; family Myliobatidae; genus Mobula; species Mobula birostris. The sequence goes on from NW_027278249.1 coordinate 23,877, forward strand.
GATATTGGTCCCCCTAGGATTCAAGTGCAACCCGTCCTTTTTGTGCAGGTCACGCCTGCGCCAAAAGAGGTCCCAATGATCCAAAAACTTGAATCCCTGCCCCCTGCTCCAATTCCTCAGCCACGCATTTATCCTCCACCTCATTGAATTCCTACTCTCACTGTCGCGTGGCACAGGCAGTAATCCCGAGATTACTACCTTTGCGGTCCTTTTTCTCAACTCCCTTCCTAGCTCCCTATATTCTCCTTTCAGGACCTCATCCCTTTTCCTACCTATGTCATTGGTACCTATATGTACCACTACCTCTGGCTCGTTTTAAACAAACACAAATGCATAATCAATATATATATATACAAGATTACTCGAATAATTTTATATAGGTATCCGTTAGTCTCGTGAGACCATGGATTTGCGCCTTAGAAGGTTTCCAGGGTGCAGGCCTGGGCAAGGTTATGTGGAAGACCGGCATTTGCCCATGCTGCAAATCTCCCCTCTCCACGCCACCGATGTTGTCCAAGGGAAGGGCATTAGGATCCATACAGCTTGGCACCAGTGTCGTCGCAGAGCAATGTGTGGTTAAGTGCCTTGCTCAAGGACACAACACGTTGCCTCAGCTGAGGCTCGAAGTAGCGACCTTCAGATCACCAGACTGATGCCTTAACTACTTGGCCACACACCAGCTCAAATATTAGAAACATAGAAAACCTACAACACAATACAGGCCCTTCAGCCCACAAATCTGTGCTGAATATGTACTTACTTTAGAAATTACCTCGGGTTACCCATAGCCCTCTATTTTTCTAAGCTTCATGTACCTATCCAAAAGACCCTATCATATCCGCCTCCACCACCGTTGCCAGCAGCCCAGTCCACGCACTCATCACTCTCTGTGTAAAAAAACTTAACCCTGACATCTCCCCTGTATCAACTTCCAAACATCTTAAAACTGTGGCCTCTATTTAATACTATTGAAATATTTAGGTGAGAGTGCTGCTGACAGGTAAATCTATCTGAGTGAGTCTAATGTTGATGTGCACACTCAGCAAAACCACCCTCCTCCTTCGAAAGTACTCCTCTGATTTTATTGATCGAAAACAACAGAGATTCTGCAGATGCTGAAAATATCGAGCAACACTCCAAAAATGCTGGAGGAATTCAACAGGTCAGACAGCACCTATGAAGTGGAATAAACAATCGAGGTTGCGGGTCAAGGCCCCTCATCTTGGCCCGAAACATTGACTGTTTTCTCTTTTCCATAGGTGCTGCCTGACCTGCTGAGTTCCTCCCACATTTTGTGTGGTTGCTCTGGATTTCCAACATTTGCAGAATATCTTGTATCCAACATCTGTTCCATACTTAAATCAGGCCATTATTATTGGAGCATTTTGATATATAATGCGAGCAAAGGGCAGGGTGGCAATTACTTCTCTGTGTTTCAAATGAATTCTGGTGGGAATAAAGAAAAATAACTTCAAGTTGCCCTTGCACTTTTATAAGGAAATTAAAATCATTTTGGCATCAAGAGGCTCCAGGAAAGCAGCAGATTGATGTGAATCTAATAGAAAATCACAAGCAGCACAGATGAGTTTGTACTTTTGCTTTCCTACTGTTGCTGACTGACTGCCAGCGGACATTTGAGTTCCCTACAGTTCCCTAGCGGAGCCTTTCCAGAAGCCTCAGCAACTCGTTGCCATGGGAACAGAGGAGACACACCAAAATCAGCCCGTGGACTTAATTTCTGCATTAAGCAGTATTGATCCTGTCAGGTTTAACGGTAATGGTTAAATAGAGGCAACGTCTAAATCAGCATTATCAATTCACCATCAACAACCTAATCCCACAGTTAGCAGTTCTTCAGGGAGATTAAAGATAAAGCAGTTTCTTATGTTCAGTCTTGGTTAAAGAATTCTGTATATAAGGTAAATGTTGATTTGTAATGAAATTATCAGGGAGATAATTAAATGGTTAAAAGTGCAATGATGTTTTAGTGTGTAATTTCACAGTATTTGGGCCTGTGTTTTGTCCAGACAGTTCTCTTTGTCTAATGCAATCTGACACAATGGATACACAAGGAAATCTAACACCAATTGCTGAAGGTCAGAATTCACAAATTACTTCGAGCTCACTACACTGATGTCCCACAGTAATACTGATCTCTTTTTAACTTACTCGAAGATCTCATTTTGAAATTATAATCTGTGCTAAATTCCCCTGATCACCTTTGATCAGGTATGTCAGTGGAAGGAGGCATTTTCAAACTCATCCTGACAATTAGTAATTCGCCCAGATCATGAACTCACCCTCTACACGTTTATTCTGGAGCTGAGGCATGATTGGAGAAAGTAAACAAAATGGTAAAAATCTCTCAGAAAAACAGTTGTTCAATTCAGTGATGCTAGCCGAGGAAACAGGTATGAAAGAGATCAGTCTGACCTGTCATCAGCCTGTTCTAATTAAACTATTTTTTGTTAGCTTATGGCATTACGATGAAAAGGTGGGCTGGGCTGTCTCTACAGAGCTCTCAATAGTGGATCAAAGAAGGTTTTGTGATTTAATCACTGATGCAATTTATTTTTTATCTGTAAGGAATGGTTTCATTGTTTGCCTCCTTTTCCTTAGTTTTCCTTGGGATTTAGCCTGTTTCAAACAGAGTATTGCTGTAGATGCCATTACCTCCCTGTTTGCTATTCTCTCTCTGTTGTGTATTAACTTCCCTCAGGCCCTCCTGACACCCACCTACACAAAGGGGAGGTAGGGCACCTCCTTCCCTTTCTTCCATAGTCTACTGTCCTCTCCTATCAAATTCCTTCTTCTTCAACCTCTTCTGCCTATCTCATCCGAGCCTCTAACACCACCACATCCCCCCTCCCACAAACCTGCCTTCCCTCTCACCTGGATTGTGTAATCACCAGCCAACCTCTGTACCTCCTCCGATTCTTTATTTCTGGCTTCTGCCTGCCTTCCTTTCCAATGCAGATGAAGGGGCTCGGCTCAAAATGTTGACTATTCATTTCTCTCCATAGATGCTGCTTGACCTGCTCAGTTCCTCCAGAATTTTGTGTGTAATGCTTGATTTGGTATTTGGGGGTAAAATGGAGTACCCTCAAGCTCACGAGAGGAATGTGCAGGTTCCACACTGATACCCCATCAATGAACGAATTGCCAGAGGTGACAGCTCCAAGTACCACCAGGAAGTAAACAAGCTGGTGTCCTGGTGCAATCTCAACAACTTGGAGCTGAAAGCCCTCAAAACCGTGGAGATGCACATCGGCCTCAGGAGAAATGTGTCTCCTCTCCACCCACTCGTCATCAACAACTCTACATTCAGCACCACACCAGCGTTCAGGTTCCTGGCCATCATCGTTTCACAGGACCTTGTGGGAGAACCACATCTCCTTCATTAACAAAAAAGCTAGGCAGAGAATGCACTTTGTGTGGAAATTGGTAAAATTCCATCTTCCCCAGAACATACAAGTCAATTCTACACTGCCATCACAGAGAGCATCCTCACATCACCCATTACTGCCTGGTCTGGTGCAGCATCTTCTCACAATACAAGAAAAATACAGTAAACTGTCAGGTCAGTAGAAAAGGTTATTGGCTGCAGTCTACCATCACTGCAGATACCACCCACCCTGCAAACTGTCTTTTCCAAAAGCACCCTTCTGGAATGCTTTACAGGGCTATTAAAACAAAAATTTTACACCATCTTAAATGTTTCTTCCCTCAAGCAGTTAATCTGATCAACTATTGTAGTTGCCCCCTTTCCACCCCCTCTATCTGTTGCTCCTAATCACGACACTGCACTGTACAGTCTTTAAATCATTTTTATAATGCCTTTTACATTGTAAATTCCCACATACTGATTTATTTATACATATTCTATTCCATATCCATCCTTTAAACTCTTAACTTTATTGATAGATCTTTTTAAATTGTTTATAATTATTGAATATTATTTTTTCTTGCCAGCCACGCCCTGACCGACACACTACAGCAACTTCTTAATCCATGTATGTGTTCCAGGTTGATTGTGGATGAGGTCAGGATCGACTCTGAGATGGCAACGCCATTTGTTGTGTCACTGTACTGCCAAACCATACCCCTGGGTTTCTCCAGCAAGGGAGAACAAACTGAGCTTTCTAAATGACAACAGCATGAACCCATAACCTCCTTAACAAACTTCACATCAGGCAGAAGTTGTATTCACATAGCAGAAATTCACATAGTGGCAGAGATTCCTCAGGCCGTTGTCTGGACTAGGGATTACAAGCTCAAAGGGGAGGGTGGATACACTCGAATGTTGTTTGCTCTGAAGTGCCTCAGGGTGAGGGCCAACCTGATGGAAGTGTATAAAATTTTGAGAGACGTAGATAAGGTGAACAGTCTGAGTCTTTTTCCCAAGTTGGATATGTCAGAAAACAGAGAGTATTGGTATTGTGTTATTGTCATTGGCTTGTACTGTCACGGATAGCATGATACAATGAAAAGCTTATCTTGCAGACTGTTCATTCAGATTAAATCATTACATTCATTGAGGAAGAAAAAGTAAAGCAATAACAGAGTGCAGAATAAAGTATAACAGCTACAGAGGAAGTGCGGTGCAGGTAAACAATAACAAGTTAGATTGTGAGGTCAATCATCCAGTTTATCATACTAGGGAACCATTTACTAGTCCAGTTACAGTGGGGTAGATGAAACTCAGCAAAGGATGAACACCAGTTGGTTTGGGATTGTACACCAATACTACAATTTAGGACAAAGTGGTAATACAGGCAAGAGCTCACATTCCATCAAAGTCAAGTTCATCATCATCTGCACAAGTCCACGTATGCACAGATACAATGAAAAACTTAGTTTCAGCAGCATCACATGCACGTACACCATTCACAATAAAAACAAATTATCCATACATTATACACAATTTTTACAAGAAGGTCACAGCCTGAACAATAAAAAGACAAAGTGGTTGAATTGCTTGTAGTGTTGCTAAACTGTAATGATTAAGGGTTCCTGGTTGGTTCAAGAACCTAATGTCTGAAGGGAAGTAGCTGTACTTGGACTTGGCAGTGAAGGGAAGTCGTTGTGTTTGAATTTGGCAGTGAAGGGAAGTAGTTGTGTTTGAATTTGGCAGTGAAGGGAAGTAGTTGAGTCTGGACTTGGTAGTGAAGGGAACTAATTGTGTTTGAACTTGGTGCTGAAGGGAAGTATCTGAGTTTGAATTTAGTGGTGAAGGGAAGTAGTTGAGTTTGAATTTGGTGGTGAAGGGAAATAGTTGTATTTGAGTTTGGCAGTGAAGGGAAGTATCTGAGCTTGAATTTAGTGGTGAAGGGAATACTATGCCTGTCCTTCTTGCCTGCTGATTGCTGTGTGAAACAGAGCATTTCAGCGATGGTGTATATTCTATTCAGAAACCACCTTTGGTATCTTCTGGAAGACTAAGGGTGCTATGGCTTCTTAAGGTTGTGGCAGGGGGTAGTAGTGGGGATAAGCTCCCACTACCTATTAAATGCTCCCAGTGGTGTGTGTCTCATATAAACTCTGAAGGAGATCTCTGAACTCAAGCCTCCACTGCCTTGCAGCTACACCCACTCATGGGGAAGTCTTTGGGAGTAAATGCTGAGGGAAAAATCCAGAGCTGGAGTCCCTAAGGCAGTCCTAAGCTGATTTTAACCCTGACTAACAACTCATTTGATTCCCCTTGTGCCAAACTGTGTCGGTCTCTGCCGTTCCTTTGGATTTATCAGCTGGTTGAAGAGGAAGGGCCTGCTTCAGTGGGCAACAGCTTGCTCTCTGTATCAACTGGTGTGGCTCGTGTATCACACAGACAGCTAGGACACAACATCCATGCTCGACCCTGACCAGCGGAGGGTCTCAGAAGGTGAAGAGCACGTGTGGGTTTTCCAGGGTGCTTTGGTGTCGTCCACACCCTGAAGATGTGCTGATAGGTTAATTTTCTCTTGTAAGTATTCTCTGGTTCAAGTGGGGCTCAAGAGTGAAAGGTTCATGACCATATGAGAGAGGGTCAGTTCCAAGGAACTAAGCAGGAGCAAGAGAGCTTGAATGACAGGCAGACAGTCTTTTAGAGCACTTGGAAATGCCAGGTTTGGTCTTCTTAATATCTAGTTGTGGTTTTCCTCGATCCTGTATATCATGCCTGATGAATTACTGTAGGTATGGGTTGCTCCACAGCATCTGCAGTCTCCTATATCTCATCGACAGTCTCCTGTACCTCGTCTGCAGTCTCCTGTACCTCATCGACAATCTCCTGTACCCCGTCTGCAGTCTCCTGTATCTCATCGACAACCTGCTGTACCTCGTCTGCAGTCTCCTGTACCTCATCGACAATCTCCTGTACCCCGTCTGCAGTCTCCTGTATCTCATCGACAACCTGCTGTACCTCGTCTGCAGTCTTCTGTACCTCATCGACAGCCTCCTGTACCTCATTGACAATCACCTGTACCTCATCAACAATCTCCTGTACTTCATCGACAACCCCCTGTGCCTCTTCTGCAGTCTCCTGTTCCTCATTGACAATCTCCTGTACCTCACTGACAATTTCCTGTACCTCGTCTGCAGTCTCCTGTACCTCGTCTGCAGTCTCCTGTACCTTGTCTACAGTCTCCTGTACCTCATCAACAACCTCCTGTACCTCGTCTGCAGTCTCCTGTACCTCATTAACAATCTCCTATACCTCATTGACAATCTCCTGTACCTCATCAACAATCTCCTGTACTTCATCGACAACCCCCTGTGTCTCTTCTGCAGTCTCCTGTTCCTCATTGACAATCTCCTGTACCTCACTGACAATTTCCTGTACCTCGTCTGCAGTCTCCTGTACCTCATCTGCAGTCTCCCGTACCTTGTCTGCAGTCTCCTGTACCTCATCGACAATCTCCTGTACCTCATCTGCAGTCTCCTGTACCTCATTAACAATCTCCTATACCTCATCAACAATCTCCTATACCTCATCGACAATCTCCTGTACTTCATCGACAACCCCCTGTGCCTCTTCTGCAGTCTCCTGTTCCTCATTGAAAATCTCCTGTACCTCATCGACAATCACCTGTACCTTGTCAACAATCTCCTGTACCTCGTCTGCAATCTCCTGTACCTCGTCAACAGTCTCCTGTACCTCGTCTGCAATCTCCTGTACTTCATCAACAATCTCTTGTACCTCGTCTGCAATCTCCTGTACCTCATCGGCAATCTCCTGTACCTCATCGACAATCTCCTGTACCTCATCTGCAATCTCCTGTACCTTGTCTGCAGAAGTTATGGGCGGCCTCTGTGGGTGAATTCTTCCTCGCTCTGCGGCCAGTGTTCTATTCTCACCTGGTGGTTTCAGCTGCCACACTGTGCTTGCTGTCCATTCCCTCTGTATCAGGTTCCTCTTCCACTTGCAACAGTCAGCCAAGAACTTCAATCAGCTCTACAGCCAGCAGTCCTTTCACAGACACACGGCCCTCTGATGAAGCAGTGCTCCTGCAATGAGTCCTCTTGTGAGTCCCTATTACAACTGTTCTGCTGTCAGTGGTTATGCTTTCGGGTTCCATTCACCGCCCTTCACTAATTCGAGTTTATTGTCTTGGGTATACAGACCATAAGACGTAGGAGAACAATTAGGCCATTCAGCCCCTCAAATCTGTTCATGGTTGCTTTATCATCACTCTGAACCCCACTCTCTTGCTTTTTCTCCCTGTGACCTTTGATTCCTTGACTAATCAAGACTTCCCCACTATAGGACTCATCCTCTCCACATCCATTCTGTTTAGGACTTTCAAAATTCCATAGATTTCAGTGATAGCCTCCCTCATTCTTCTAAACTCCAGCGAGAACAGGCCCAGAGCCATCAAACACCCTGGTATAAATGATACAAAAATTATCTTTTCATGCACATGTTGCGATATTCCTTGCTACGCTGAGGGCATTATATAAATATAAAATGTCTTCTGTTTCAAGAAGTCAGTGTCAATTGGGCCTGTCTTTGGTCTAAAGGGTTAAAACAGTCCTTCTATTTTTCTGCTGCTCTTTACCTGTTCATACCATCGTTCAGAATCAGAATCAGGTTTATTATCACCCGCATGTGTCGTGAAATTTGTTACCTTAGCAGCAGCGGTTCAATGCAATATATAATCTAGACCATAAGACCATAAGATATCACAGCAGGAGTAGGCCATTTGGCCCATCGAGTCTGCTCCACCATTCAATCATGGGCTGATTCAATTCTTCCAGTCATCCCCACTCCCCTGCCTTCACCGCATCCCCTTTGATACCTTGGCTAATCATGAACCTATCTATCTCTGCATTAAATGAACCCAGTGATTTGGCCTCCACAGCCACTCACAGCAACTAATTCCACATATTTACCATCCTCTGACTAAAGTAATTTCTCTGCATCTCTGTGCTAAATGGATATCCTTCAATCTTGAAGTCATGCCCTCTTGTCCTAGACTCCCCTACCATGGGAAATAACTTTCCCATATCTAATCTGTTCAGGCCTTTTAACATTTGGAATGTTTCTATGAGATCCCCCCTCATTCTCCCAAACTCCAGTGAATACAGCCCAAGAGCTGCCAGATGTTCCTCATACAGTAACCCTTTCTTTCCTGGAATCATTCTTGTGAATCTTCTCTGAATCCTCTCCAATGTCAGTATTTCCTTTCTAAAATAAGGAGCCCAAAGCTGTGCACAATACTCCAAATGTGGTCTCACGAGTGCCTTATAGAGCCTCCACATCACATTCCTGCTCTTATATTCTACACCGCTAGAAATGAATGCCAACATTGCATTTGCTGTCTGCACCACCAAATACATGATCATATAGAAAGAAAGAAATAAAAAAGTAAATCAGTTACAGTACGTATATATTTTATATTGAACAGTTAAATGAAAAATAGTCCAAACAGATATGGTATAAAAAATATTGTTGGACCTGTCTCTGATTGTATGTGAGGCTCACACTGTAGGGACGAGCGGCTCCAGCTCTCTAAATCCATTGCATAGATACAGGCCTGACCAATGCAACTACATCATGTGGTTCATCACTCACACAGTACTGCAGTACTACCCCGCCACCGACTGCAGCATCACATCAAGCTGATGGCTAGAGGCTCACTTGGTCTGGGATCCGCAACATAGGTTAACCGTGTTAAGCAACACACGTAAAAGTTGCTGGTGAACGCAGCAGGGCAGGCAGCATCTATAGGACCTCGTTAGTTCTGACCAAGGGTCTTGGCCCGAAACGTTGACTATACCTCTTCCTATAGATGCTGCCTGGCCTGCTGCGTTCACCAGCCACTTTTATGTGTGTTGCTTGAAATTCCAGCATCTGCAGATTTCCTCGTCTAACTGTGTTAATATGGCTTGTAGTGAGAGCAAGCATAGGTCATGGCTGATTGGCAACAGGTAGGACAAGGTAAAGTCTCCTGACAATGAAGAGCCTAGGGCAATGCAACCAGGGTAAGGTAAACCTGTCAACAGTGGAAAATAAGGGTGGGATGTCTGTCCATCATGACAGTGGGGTAAGGTTGTATGACAACATCTCTGTAAGATAATGTTCCTTGGCAAATGTGAGCACAGAATAACCTGACAGTATCTCATCAGAACTTTCATCCTCAGCCTGGGGCAAGTGACCAATAAGGAGGGAGTCCAATCACAAACAAGAGAAAATCTGCAGATGCTAGAAATCCAAGCAACACTCCCAAAATGCTGGAGGAACTCAGCAGGCCATGCAGCATCTATGGAAGTTAATGAATAGTCGACATTTCAGTCTGAGACCCTTCTTCAGAACCCCCATTTTGCATTATTAAGTATTCCTTTCATTTTTGATTAGGATTCACTTTCTTGTTGCTTTGATCTGATTTTCCTTTTTCAAGATTAGAGTCCAACCATTCTAATTGTCCTGAAAACTATGAGCTTATCTCTCCTCAAAAGCAATTTATACACCGAAGTTAGTGAATCTTGTATTTTGTATAATTTTGCTTTCTTCTTTTTCTTTTTCCTTTTCTTCTCATCTTCTTGCTCCACTTCCTTTTCCCTGTGCTCTCCTACTTACTGACCCACTTTCCTCCTTGGAATCGATAATGACTTGCTTCCAATTCAGCTCTCTGAGCCATAAGAACAGTGTGAGATCCCGAGCTTCTTCCACAGCTAAGACAGTAAATGCTCATGGTATGGCAGATGGGCATTTGGGAGGTTCCAACACATGAACGTGAAGTTCCTCAATATTCCTTTTCCATTTTGATTGGCCATGGGTCAGGGATTCCCATTAGCTATGGATCTCGGACTCCCATTGACCATGGGCTAGCGGCGCCTATTAGACTTGGGTCAGGGATGCCCATTGGCCATGAGTCAAGGATTCCCATTGGCCATGGGCCAGGGTCTCACATTGGCCATGGGCTAGAGACTCCCCTTAGACATGGATCAGGGATTCTTATTGGCCGTGGGTCAGGGATCTCCAAATGTCAATGTAATGTTGTATTTCGTCAAGAACACTTTGAACATTCCCTGGACTTTTTTTATCTGTCTGCCTAGAAACATTGAGGCTCAAGAAAAATGAACAAGCTAATTTAGCTAATGAGTTTGGGCCAAGAAAGGATATTTAGGTTTCCAGTGCTGTAGATGTCATCCTGGGAGAAAATCCTCACAGTGGTTCCTTTCCGCTGGGTGGTTCAGGGGAAGTTAACCAGGGACCTATGGAGGGAGTGGCCCCTGCAGTCCACAAAAACAGCTGGACAGGTGTGGTATATTCCTTCCAGGGATATGACATCCTGTTCCGTCCGTCCCTCCCCACCCCCTTTCCCCTGTAGCTGCCTATACCTGCATCTCCTCCCTCACCATCACTGAGTGACCCAAACAGTCCTTCCTGGTGAGGAAGAGACTCAAGGAGCACCTTCGCTACCCTTGTCTGCTGCACTTGGTGCTCTTACATAAAAAGTAAAGAATTACATAGAAATAAAAATTTAGAGGTTGAAGGATGGATATTGTATAATTACATTATCTCTGTACATATTATGGGGGGTGATAATAGGATATTACCAGGTGGATGCTGGGATGTTTTCACCAGAAAAGTCTCAAAGGAGGAACTTGTGTAATTGTGTTCTATTGACAACTGTATCTGTC